>NW_028277112.1:32113571-32273214 GCF_059951505.1 Python bivittatus | reverse complement strand
TTTTTTTTTTTTTTTTAGAGTCTTTGAAACAAATCCCTGGGGTGAAATACAGAGATTTAGGATTGGGAATTGTAAAGAAAATAGATCCACTACTGTGCACTCGCATATTCCTTCCAATCTTATCCTCAGCAATTTCTACCAGACTTGATTAGTGTGTTTTAATTGCTTTTTAAAAGCAATTGCAAATTGTGTCTTAATATTTCTACTTTGTAACAGTGAGAATGCAAGATAAAGTATTAATAAATAATTGCATTGCGTCTTTTTATTTGAATTTATTAGTCTATTCAGGAGAATAGTCTAATAAGCAAATTCCTAATTCCCGATCCTCATCCTCTGTACTTTGTACTCACCCTGTAAATTCAATGGCGCTTCAGGGCCTGTTCTGTGTTATTTCAGATTTATTCCATCATTACCAAAAAAAAAAAAAAAAAATCCTGCTACAATGAAGTCGCTTTGTTTCCAGTAGTTCCATTTTGCACAGCACGTACTTAAAGACATACTTCATTATGGATATGACTAGTTAATTTCAGCATCTGCAGCAACATTCTGAAGATTAAGCAATTTTATAGCAATTGATTGCAGCTAAACTGTAAGGTATGCAGCTTGTCAAAACTTCATTTCACAGTTCATCATATGCTGAGCTTTTCTGCTCAGCCTATTTATTTTCAAAGAACAAGACATGCTGCATTCTTTCATTAAAGGTGTATTTTCAGCATGAATATTGCTTCTTGTCCACGTTACTTTCAGGATATATCCTTCTGAAAGGATCAACTTAAAGACCAAACTGAAACTGAAGTTTGGAAAATCATTTTTACTTCTATATATGAGTATCTAAGAAACAAAACAATGAATAAAATCATCATGGTAGCTGAGCTATCATAGCAAGGTTCATGGGTAATACTTTGAGATAACTGAGTTGCAACTTTTAAAATATCTTGCTAAGTTGCAAGAAATCCTATTTATTTGCCTTTTTACTTCCACTACTTGATGACCCAGGGGAGATCCTGCATCTCGTAGATCTCTTGGAAGACAAGCTCTTGGCTTGTCACAACACAAGTATCATAATGGAGTACAAAGAATTATCAGTGTCCACTGCTCTGAAGGGATCATGCCAAAGCCACACCATTTCTAGGAATAATAAATTATGGGGTAGTGAGTCTGGCAAGTCCTAAAATAAATCCTGTTCTAGTTTTTTTGAAAGTCATAAGTCATTAAGAACTGTTTTAGACCCCCTACCCATTCAGTGTGAAGCAGTATTAAGGTACATAAGTTATGTTTACTGTAATTTGTTTTATTTATAAAATAAATAAGGTGATCAGTGGCCTTCATCTCACTTAAGAACTCCTCCAAGCACAATTGCAGATCAGCAGGGAAGAAGCTGTAGTCCTCCAAAAACAATGAATATTTGAATGGAAACTGAAGTATGCCATCATTGCTTCCAAACAACCTGTTTAGGACTGGAAGTTAAGGATACCTGGGTAGCTCTCATTATTTTGCTAAGCCAAGATTACTTTGGACCAGTAAAATTCTATCTGTTCCAACTTCTAAAAGTCAAAATTATTCTTTCTTTTGCTAGTGCCATAAACATAGACAGGTGCCAACTTAGCAATTAACCGAATAGTGGAGAACAGGCATTGAAGAAAAAATTCCCTGCCTGAACTCATCAACTTTGATATTTCAGAATTAATTATGTAGATGGTCAGCTGATTGTTGCAAAAAAAAAAAAAGTTAGATAAATTGCCCAAAAAACAGATTATGAACATTACTGGACATAATTCTAAGGATGTTGGGTCCATTTCAGCCCAGATAGCTCCTATAAGTATGGCCAAGTGTGTGTGTGTGTGATGCCAAAAATATATGCCTATCTGATGCTATCCATGATATCAGACTACATTTGCTTTTCAGCCTGAACAACATTTATTTGGATATTTGTTTATTGGGAAAGGACAGACAATTTAATTGGACAAGTAGATCTTTTTAATGAAAGTAGCATTCAGCATTCTTGCAGTCACCCAAATGAGCTAACGTCACCTCTGGCTTTCTTCTTTATATCATAGAAATGAATGAAAAGCTCAAGTTCCCTATCTTGATTATAAGTCCAAACAGAAGAAAAATAAACCAAGCTTGTTCTAATAAACAGTCTGGTAGGCAAAGAGTGAGGGGAGGCTTAAATATAGGCAAAAAGGTAATGTTAAAAAAGCAGTCTACAATGTATACACTCTTTCCTTCCTCCTTATCTTCTTTAGCTTTTCATAGAGGAACCAATAACTACTGCCACTTCTATTTATTTCTTTAATAAATTTATATATTTATTCACATCTCACATACGTGACTCTTAAAACTTGCATTTGCCCAGCAATTTAGTTTAATCCTCCTTATATATGACCTCAATGCTACTACCATAATCCCAAATATAAATGCTCCTCTTCCCTCAAAACAGTCTTTCAAGTTATCCCTTTGCTACAGTTTTTCCTAAGGCTATTAAAAAGAAAATCATCCCACCCATTATTGCTCTGCCATTATTTCTGCTTTTGGTGTTGTCTGAAGCTCACAGAAATTCATCAGAATTTTCACAGTTAGCTATATATCTAGTTCTCTGACACACAGTTAGAAAATGATGTGACAAGAAGGTGGTATACTGTTTGAAGACCCAGCAATATTTTCTTTTGATAGGATAGGTTGTACCATGTAGCTGGACATGGTCTGTTAGGTAATTTACTTTTCTCATCACCACATACTTCTCAAAAGGTTCTTCTATCAGCAAGCGATGAGGAAGAGTAATAAGCCCATTGCACAACAAACGTACCATACAAAAGATTAGTGACTGAATTCTGGACGAGTTGGAGTAGATATTTTACATTAAAGTATATAAATACACAATGATCATTTATCTTCAAATCTTATCCATTATTATGTGGAATTCACAAAGATACTAATTAAGAAATTGAGAGACATAAAGCATGTTCTTCAAAAGAGCTTTCTGGAATCAGCAAAAAAGAGATGTTTAAAGTGTTTAATAGTTATTTGAATTATTCACAGTGATTGATGTGATACAATTGAACTGGAAATTGCAGTAAAAATGGTCCATGATCCAGAATTAAATTAAGCCCTAAATTCTGCTGATATCAGTAGCATAGATTGCATTACTGTTCTCCTTTTTCATTAATTAGATTTAAAGTATGTTCATCAACAATAATTAAATAAAAAGGGGACTTTTAGATTTAATGCAATTAAAACTCAACTTGTTGGCCAATCACAACATTATGCTTACAAGGAAGTTGAAAGGTTATGAATATATATGAATATGTTGTAGCCCATAAAGATCATGAATCAATTTTGATCACAAAAGCAACTGAAAAATACAATTTCTGTAATATCTGGCTGGGGGGGGGGGAATCACTAGCCATTACCTTTCATTATCATGAAGCTTTCTTGTCTTTATGTTGGAATACCATGTATAACCAAATTGGCTAATTACTTTTGGAACTGTGACAATTTTCACCCTGCCTTTTCCTCTTGATGATATATGATCTTGAAAATAACCCTCAAAGACATTTTTGAGGGTGGCATCAATTCATTCCTTCTTTTTCACAGCATACAACAGATTTGACATAAAGGCCTGTGTAAAACAAGGACCTAATATGAATTTGAAACATAAAATTGCAGCTTACCTATCAATAAGGGACGTGATCATTCTCTGCCATTTAGCTATAACTTGGGGAGTAACAATCTGATTTGGAAATCCAAAATCACAGAAAAGTAATTGATAATACATATGCAATAAGATTGAAATAACTGTATTGGATGGTTAAAAGAGTGTGATAGTTCCAAGCCTTTTTTTGTTATAATTTCCAGGTTTGGTTTGGTTTGGTTTGGTTTGGTTTGGTTTGGTTTGGTTTGGTTTGGTTTGGTTTGGTTTGGTTTGGTTTGGTTTGGTTCCCCAGAAGTTTCTAACATTTTTCGCATCAATCTAAGTTCATATCTGTTATATATATTTGGTAAAATAGCTCTTTCATTACTTCCACTTTGGAATTTACTAGGCTCAGTTCAGCTCATAAGTTTTGGAACAATTAAAGTTTACTTCCAAGTAGCCCACACCATATGAAGTAGTTATTTGTGACCTTGAAAGTGACTCAAAAAGTTATTTTTGAGAATAGGATCCATCCATATCTTTTTTATCATCCTATGTACATTTGATCTGCCATGGAGGCCTACAGTTTTATTGATTTTATTTATGAAATTTAGAGGCTGACTGACTTGATGACTCTGGGTAGCTTGAAATGTAAAAACAGGAACAATAGAAATATTAGAAAAGAAATAATGAGTGGCCCAAGACAAGCATATAAACAAAAGACCCTTCCAACAGGGGCTCAGCTATCAACCTGCCCCAAAGCCTGGGAGAATAGTCAGATCTTTAATAGCTTCCTGAATGTCATCAGGGTGCTAGCCATCCAGATCTCTGGGGGGAACTCTTCCAGAGGGTAGGGACCACAACAGAGAAGGGATGTTTCCCTGGATCCATTAGATGACACTGCTTAATTGCCCACACTGCCTGATCTCACTGGATACAGAAACAATTGAAGACAAATGATCCCTCAAATCACCAGGCTGTATGCCATGAAAGGCTTTAGAGGTGATAACCAGCACCTTGAATTGCACCCTGAAAACAACAGGTATCCAGTGCAGCTCATGGTGTAGTGGGGTCATAGGGGCATAACAAGGCAGGGGTGCTGCATTCAGGATCAGCTGCAGCTTCTGAGTGACCTTCAAGGCCATTTGTGAGCTGACTAAGGCATAAGTGATTGTCAGAAGAGCCTCCTGCTCAAGGGAAGGCACACCAGATGTACCTGTTCAAAGGCCTTCTTGGTCACACTTACCACCTGCCATGGGTGATAGGTCCTGTGACTCCAAGATGACCCCCACTTAACATGTCATTGGTGGTAATTCATTTTGTAAAGCATTTTCTGGCTGTTGTCTGGACTAGTATAAAATGTTGTAGTGTATCAGAAAGCTAAGAGGGACAGGAAATACATGACAGTAAAACATGCTGTTTTAATTTACTTAAATGTCTGAAGGATGCCTGATGAAATGTCTCATAAGAGGTCATGAGAAAAATTTAGCAACAAATAGAGCATCAGAAGTAAAAACCCGTTATGAATTAAAATAGAAATTAAGTGAAATAATAAATAGCCAATTCACTGTGAGGAAAGAGGTTAATAGCCAGATCCCCTGGGGGTCAGCAGAGGGATTGGTGGTACTCAGTGAACAAGTCAGAAAATATTGAAATGGCTCTCATTTTGCCTATATTGGCCACTACATTTCCACCCTGAATGTTGTTTCTGGGTACAATCAATTGTCTGAGAGGAGGAGGAGGAAGAGGAAGAGGAAGAGGAAGAGGAAGAGGAAGAGGAAGAGGAAGAGGAAGAGGAAGAGGAAGAGGAAGAGGAAGAGGAAGAGGAAGAAAACAGAAAGCACTGAAGCATTTAAAATATTATTTATAATGAAGTTTCTCACTGTAAAATTTAAAGCAATCGTTCCCTCCCAAAAAACAACAAACTTTGTGTTTGTAGTCATTCCAAGTGCCAATTTATGAGTCAGATTCTTTTTTTGTATTGCTATTGCAAGCTGTCATAAAACCGGAATCCCAGTTATCTATTAAACCCAGTAAGGCTTACTTAAGAGGAGAGAGGTATTGCATTTCACTTTTCCTTACAAAAAACATATCAAAGTCAAGGATCCCATTCCTGGCAAAACAGCTGGCCAAAACAGAATTCCCAGTAGATACAGCTCCATCTTTAGAACTACGGAGCTGTAGTAATACAGTGTCACGCAGAATGCAATATTTTTCATCCACTGGCTGTGTTGCATTCCTAAAAAATGGATTCACAATTTAACTGTTAATTACTCAGTATGTATGGTGGCAGGCAGAGGAACCTCAAGGTGTTACACAGACTACAGGAGAGATAAGTGGTATGGCCTAAACGTTCAAGAGTTTTCCTGTACAATAAACCCACCATTCCAACCCTAACTATGGACTCCCCCTGACATGCAACACACTTAATGGTGCTGCCTGAAACAATTTGTTTTGCCCTCTGCATGATTTTCCTGTAGCAATTATGCTCCTGGAACCTCACATCCTATCAGTTTAATTCAGTTGTTACCAAATATATGCATGCATGAACCAACATTTATATCCAGGCTTTACATGAGAATTAAGAATAACTACCTTCTACCAAATATGTAATCTATCGGTAGAAAATCATTCCTCTCTAGAATGCAATGGGAAAATAATGGCTTGCATTAATGTAGTCATTCAGAAAAAGAAAAGAAAGGAAAGGAAAGTGTCCTAAGGCATATTGCAACCTTTAAAAAAACAGCAGTTTACTGTGATACATAATAAAATTGCTATATTTCATTTCAATAAATTTGTTTTTAATTCCTCCTTAATTTTGTTTTGTTTAGTTATATTATTGTCTTAAGCTATGCCAGCAGCTTATTGCCAAACCAAAACATTTTAAAAGTATTAATTCATGTCAGTAATGAAGATATTGACATTATTCAGTAAAGCAAGAAATATAGTATTGGCCTAATCCCAGAGAATCTCATGAAATCTAGTAGGTAAGTCTTGAATATGAGGACCTATGCATGCTTTTCCTGCGAAAAGATGGATAGAATTAGTGTGTACTTGGGAGAATTGGTTTGGATTCTGCCCAAAAACCTGGTGATCAATGCTGTCATAGGTGACCCCACTGAACATCTGTGGAGCCCTAGGTACATAGCCTTAACCTAGCTATGATTCAAAGGAGGGAATTAAAAAATCAAGATGGCAGCCATGACCGTGTGATTGAAGTTCTGCTTCTTTTTACATGTTCTGCATATGCAACACAAGACAAAAGGGGTAGGCCTTCCATGAAACAGACACCATTTTGACTTTATCTCCCTGAAGATGCTTGTGCTGAGACTAGTGCAAACACTGCCACTTTTCTCTTACATTAAGCAGTTTTTGCCAATCCAGTTAAATAATATATGTATAAGTATATAAAGGTATCTTTCAGTCTGTAAAGACCAGAAACCACTGTCTGGAAGAGGTGAGAAGTTATTTTTCTCTCTTATAGTTTTTAAATTTTATCTTTTTAAATGTATCTATCTATCTCTATCTATCTATCTATCTATCTATCTATCTATCTATCTATCTATCTATCCATCCATCCATCCATCCATCCATCCATCCATCCATCCATCCATCCATTCAGTTGTGTCCAATTCTTGGAGGCTGCCTGGACAAGTCCCTGCAGTTTTCTTGGCAAGCTTTTTCAGATGTGGTTTGCCATTGCCTTCTTCCTAGGTCTGAGAGAAGTGACTGGCCCAAGAAATTGACTGGCTCACTGTTTCCTGGTTTCTAGCATAATGCCTTAAACACTACACCAAACTGGTTCTCTGGCAAACTGGCATTATATTACATTAGTTTAAATGTTGGAGCTCACTAAGCATGCACGAGATACCAGGACCGCAATTTATATTGTCCTATTTCACCTTCCTAATATCTCTGTTAGAAGGTTCATAGTTCCATTAAAGTTGCTTTGCATAACAAAGTTCAGTGAACAGATGAACAATAATCTGACTCAGTATAACACCACTCCCTGTGTTCTGCTTGTTTTGTAAAAATGTATAACTTGCAATATATATTCAGTCTATAAACTCTTGTGTTCAAAATCTGGAAAAATTGTGCTGTAATGATTGGTTTATGACACAATGTTCTGTTAGCACTCTTAAAATCTGAATAGTCCAGAATAAGGAACATTTGATAAAATACATTAGAATAGTAACTTCAAGTTCAATGCATTTGACTGGGAGATGCATGAAACTATCATCTGAGACACAACATACTTTACAGTAACTCAACTCATAATGGGATTTAGCAAAGATTGACTCATTCTAGAATTCACCAGTAAATCAAATTGCAAGGTTCTTTCTAATTGTTAAATTATGCTCTGTATTTTCCTTTTAGGAGAGAAGATAGAATACAATTAATAATGCAATTTGTGATCTGTGCATGGGTCGCTAACCATATATTACAGCCTGCCAAGAACCAAATAGCTTCCTTTTCCTCTTGTTGAGTTCCTATCAGATAACAAAAAGGTTTTTTTTCTTGACCACCTAGGACTCACCACACATTGCTGTATGTTCAGATTACTGGTTCACAGATATGCAATGGATTATTTCCATAGTATTAAAAATATTTTATGATAATAGCCTAAATATTCTAAATTATAATAAATATTATTTATTTATTTGAAATAATACAGTAAAACATACTGTTACAAATATTTGAAGAAGTTATAATGCAATTGGTTCGGTTAACTCATAAATTATCTAAACTGTATATATTGAGGTATTTCTTCATAATTTAATCCCATATTTTATTGTCCAGTTTAGCTAACACATAGCCATCTATTCTTGCTATGGTTTCTTTCAAGTATTTACTATCACCAAGATTATTAACAGAAACAATATTCCTATAGCATACTGTTCCTAATATTGAGCTATGAAGAAGAGAAAAAATAAACTTTTCTCACTATTTTACTAACTCATAATATAAAAATATTGCTTTTCTAAATGAAACATTAATCAAGAATAATATGCTATGCAAGCATGCACGGCCCTGACCAAACATCATGCACTAAAAATCCTTATTAGAGAAAAATCTCATTACCTGAATGTTTAATTCATAAAATGTAAGAAAAAGCACTATGTTGCTGTTCAGTTGGAATAAATTTTGTGTATAAGCCATAGAAAAATAATTTAGACTAGCTGAATTACCATTAAAAACCCATTATCTCCTAGATTTCTGGATAGTTCAGTGAAATGGGCATTTTTACAATGGAAAGAAGTTAGTCAAAAGACCTTTGCTTCTCCCTGGTTGACAAAATACATAGATTTTGTCAATTAAAACATACCTAGATCTGCAGTATGTGCCAGAAGTTATTAAGGCTATTCTAATTTTTTTTTAGATTTTTTTAATCTCACCTTTATTATTTTTTAGAAATAACGCAAGGCGGCGAACATACCTAATACGCCTTCTTCCTCTTGTTTTCCCCATAACAACAACCCTGTGAGGTGAGTTGGGCTGAGAGACTGTGACTGGCCCAAAGTCACCCAGCCGGCTTTCGTGCCTAAGACAGGTCTGTAACTCACAGTCTCCTAGTTTCTAGCCTGGAGCCTTAACCAGTAGACCAAACTGGCTCTTTTAATTGCAAGATCAAGATTCAAAATGCATAAGACAGTCAAAACTTTCAAAACTATGGATGAATATTTTTATTATGGTCACTGACCAGAGCTGCAAACAAAAACACATTAAAAATAAAAATAAAGTAAAAAAAAAAAAAAGCTAAGATAAAATATTACAGTTGGTGGTAGGTTTGTCAGTGGATAATCAAAGTCTGCCTAATTTTACAGACAGTGTAACAAAATTTAGCTACGTTCAAGGAGACTGGATCATACTAATCTGATAATAACAACTGTACATAGAAAAGATCAGAATTTCCTGGGTGTTTTACCAAATAAGGAGTTATTAGGTGAGTCCTTGACTCCTTATATAGGATATAGCATAGCAGGACATGAGCTGTAGTTTCAACAGCCCCTTGTCCACAGGGGTACAGTCTTGGGTCATAGACGACTTTTTTGTTTCTTCCCTCCAAAACTGCTGTAGGCAGATTGTTCAAGCATGCTGAAGTTAGTGATCTTTGGAATTTGGAAACAGTTATGTTGTATAAGTATCTCTGTTGTTTAGTCGTTAAGTCGTGTCTGACTCTTCGTGACACCATGAACCATATTGCGCCAGGCCTTCCTGTCCTTCACTGCCTCCCTGAGTTTGCTCAGTTTCATGCTCATTGCTTCAGTGATGCTATCTAACCATCTCATCCTCTGCCGTCCTCTTCTCCTTTTGCCTTCAATCTTTCCCAGCATCAGGGTCTTCTCCAAAGAGATCTCTCTTCGCATTAGGTGACCAAAGTATCTGAGCTTGAGCTTCATTATCGATCCTTCCAATGAGCAATCAGGGTTGATTTCCTTTAAGATTGACTGGTTTGACCTCCTAGCAGTCCAGGGGACTCTCAAGAGTCTTCTCCAGCACCACAGTTCAAAGGCATCAATTCTTCGGCGCTCGGCCTTTTTTATGGTCCAGCTCTCCCAGCCATACATTAGTACTGGAAAAACCATAGCTTTGACTATGCGGATCTTTGTCAGCAAGGTGACGTCTCTGCTTTTTAATATGCTATCTAGGCTTGCCATAGCTTTCCTCCCAAGGAGCAAGCGTCTTTTAATTTCATGGCTGCAGTCTCCGTCTGCGGTGATCTTGGAGCCTAAATAAATGAAGTCTGTTACTGCTTCCATTTCTACCCCTTCTATTTGCCAGAAATTGATGGTTCCAGATGCCATGATCTTAGTTTTTTTAATGTTGAGTTTCAAGCCAGCTTTTGCACTCTCCTCTTTCACCCTCATCAAGAGGCTCTTTAGTTCTTCTTCACTTTCTGCCATTAGGGTGGTATCGTCCGCATATCTGAGGTTGTTGATGATTCTCCCTGCAATCTTAATTCCGGCTTGTGATTCTTCCAGCCTGGTATTTCTCATGATGTACTCTGCATATAGGTTAAATAAGCAGGGTGACAGTATACAGCCTTGTCGTATACCTTTCCCTATTTTGAACCAATCAGTTGTTCCATGACTGGTTCTGACTGTTGCTTCTTGGCCCGCATACAGATTTCTCAGGAGACAGGTAAGGTGGTCTGGTACTCCCATCTCTTTAAGAATTTGCCACAGTTTGTTGTGATCCACACAATCAAAGGCTTTTGCATAGCCAATGAAGCAGAAGTAGATATTTTTCTGGAACTCTCGTGCTTTCTCCATGATCCAGCGAATGTTGGCGATTTGATCTCTAGCTCCTCTGCCTCTTCGAAACCCAGCTTGTACATCCGGTAGTTCTTGGTTCATGTATTGCTGAAGCCTAGCTTGTAGGATTTTGAGCATAACCTTGCTAGCATGTGAAATGAGTGCAATTGTGCGATAGTTTGAGCATTCTTTGGTGTTGCCCTTCTTTGGAATTGGAACATATTTTCCAATCCCGTGGCCACTGTTGCGTTTTCCAAACTTGCTGGCATATTGAGTGCAGCACTTTAACACCATCATCTTTTAGTATTTTCAATAACTCAGCTGGAATACTGTCATCTCCACTAGCTTTGTTGTTAGCAATGCTTCCTAAGGCCCACTTGACTTCACTCTCTAGGATGTCTGGCTCAAGGTCAGTGATCACACCAGCGTGGACATCAGGGACATTAAGATCTTTCTTGTATAGTTCTTCTGTGTATTCTTGCCACCTCTTCTTAATCTCTTCTGCTTCTGTTCAGTCCCTGCCTTTTTTGTCCTTTATCATGCCCATCTTTGCACTAAAAGTTCCTTTCATATCTCCAATGTTCTTGTAGAGATCTCTAGTCTTCCCCATTCTATTGTTTTCCTCAATTTCTTTGCATTGTTCATTTAAGAAGGCCTTCTTATCTCTCCTTGGTATTCTCTGGAAATCTGCATTCAGTTGCTTATATCTTTCCCTTTCACCCTTGCTTTTCGCATTCCTTCTTTCCACAGCTATTTGTAAAGCCTCATCAGACAGCCATTTTGCTTTCTTGCATTTCTTTTTCTTTGGGATGGTTTTAGTTGCTGCCTCCTGTACAATGTTACGGACCTCCGTCCATAGTTCTTCAGGCACTCTGTCTACCAAATCTAATCCTCTAAATCTATTCATCACCTTCACTGTGTACTCACAAGGAATATGATCTAAGTCATACCTGAGTGGTCTAGTGGTTTTCCCTACATTCTTCAATTTAAGCCTAAATTTTGCAGTAAGAAGAGCCACAGTCAGCTCCTGGTCTTGTTTTTGCTGTCTGTATAGAGCTTCTCCATCTTTGGCTGCAAAGTATATAATCAATCTGGTTTCGGTATTGACCATCTGGTGATGTCCATGTGTAGAGTCGTCTCTTGTGTTGTTGGAAAAGAGTGTTTGCTATGACTAGCTTGTTCTCTTGACAGAACTCTATTAGCCTTTGCCCTGCTTCATTTTGTACTCCAAGGCCAAACTTGCCTGTTATTCTGATTACTCCTTGACTTCCTACTTTAGCATTCCAATCCCCTATGATGAAAAGGACATCTTTTTGGTGCTAGTTCTAGAAGGTGTTGTAGGTCTTCATAGAAGCGGTCAACTTCAGCTTCTTCAGCATCAGTGGTTGGGGCATAGACTTGGATGACTGTGATATTGAATGGTTTGCCTTGGATACGCACTGAGATCATTCTGTCGTTTTTGAGGTTGTACCCCATTACTACCTTTCCCACTCTCTTATTGACTATGAGTGCAACTCCATTTCTTCTAAGGGTTTCTTGCCCACAGTAGTAGATATAATGGTCACCCGAATTAAATTCACCCATTCCCGTCCATTTCAGTTCGCTGATTCCCAAGATGTCGATGTTCAGTCTTGTCAACTCATGTTTGACCACATCCAGCTTGCCTTGGTTCATAGATCTTACATTCCAGGTACCTATACAATATTGTTCTTTACAGCATCGGACCTTCTTTTCGCTTCCAGATACATCCACAGCTGAACGTCCTTTCGGCTTTGGCCCAGCCGCTTCACTCTTTCTGGAGCTACTTGGAATTGCCCTCCGCTCTTCCCCAGTAGCATTTTGGACACCTTCCGACCTGAGGGGCTCATCTTCCGGCGTCATATCTTTCAGCCTTTTAACATTGTCCATGGGGTTTTCTTGGCAAGGATACTGGAGTGGGTTGCCATTTCCTTCTCCAGTGGACCACATTTTGTCAGAACTCTCTGTCATGACCTGTCCGTCTTGGGTGGCCCTGCATGGTATAGCTCATGGCTTCACTGAGTTACGCAAGCCCCTTTGCCACGACAAGGCAGTGATCCATGAAGGGGATAAGTATCTCACTGGTTTGTAAAAAGGAGCTTGACTGGTCAGAAAAACATTCTTAGATAGAGCAGACTGGTCTTGTTGGGCCACCAGGTCTTTGGTACGTTGTTTAAATGCACCGAGTGCACACTCATAGCCCATCATTAGGAACACCTCCCTGGAAAAGCTGAGAGGTTGAAGTTTTTGTGAGATTGTCCTGAACCAAAGTGATTTGCAATTGTCTTCAATAAGGAAAGAACTCAAACATGTGGAAAAGAACAGGAGCTTCAGCCAATGTGCTAGGATACAGATCCATGTACCTGTTTTGACTTTAGACAACCCTGCCTCTCTCCTGAATACTGCATTGGGAATTTAGATTGGACCCTTTTAAGAGGAATAAAGGAGGTGTAAGATCCTAGCACTGAAAAGTAGTGGTGCGTGAGCCTCAGCTGAATGTAACTTCAGTACTGCTGGGATATGCTGTACTCCTCTGGTGAAATGAAAAGGCTGAATTACAGCCACTGTTTTTTGAGCATTTTGTATAACATAATTTTGGTGTGTACTGCATTTGGTGGAGCTGTGGAAATCCATGCCCAAATATTTAAAAGATTTCAATTGAAACCTATTTTTGTAGCCTGGATAGCTTATGTCACTTAAATGGAGGAGGAAAGGGGGCAAGTGGCATTCCATGTAAAAGATGCATATTATATAATCTACATGAGACACATGCATCGTCTGTTCATATATGGCACATATGATGTTACTGTAGTTATTAGATGCCTACACCTTGTGCATAAACTATTGGAAATATTCTAATGCAACCTAGACTTTTATGAAATCCTTCTAGTTTCAAAAAATGAACCTCTGTCTTGTTACTGTTCAATTAATGTGAAGGAGATGATGTAGCATATCTTTTGCACAAAGGTTTCTTTTAAAAAGATTTGATAGGATCTTGGAAGATGATGGTTGTTAGATATTAAAGTGAACAATTGGGCAAGTTCAGGTGAGGCATACAAGCAACAAGAATGAATGGAATAGGTCAAGCTTCTCTAGAATGGCTGGATGAATGCATAGGGAAGTCCTTGGAGTAAGAACAGAAGTATATAAAATCAATTTTTTGTTCCTAGAAAACAAGAAACACATAGTGGCCTACCTTGATTTCATAACAAATGAAAAATTGAACTGAATGACTTCAGTAATCAATTCAACACTCATGAAAATTAGTTTCATTAGCTCATTCATGCTTCTCATTTGGGAGAGGGTGCATATCTTTTGGCTGACAGGATTCATGTTTTCTCAGATATTGCATAATTTGGGGCACGTGGAAAAATAAAAGAGATAAAAATAATGTGAAATCAACCAAGGTGTAGCACAGCAATTGTACTTTAAATGAATGAGCAAAAAAAAAAAAAAAGACTTAATAAATAGGGAAAGTTATAATTAAATTCACAAGTGCCTTGTGCAGCCAAATAACGAATAGAAGAGCTTAAAATATTTCATCTGAATTTTGAAGCATACATTGGGAACAAATGGACCTTCCAGGGTAGGTGAAAATGGCAAGATAAAGGATGGAGCTCTTCCTTTTTGTACATGTGTCACACATCCTGTTCTGTCCTCCCATTATGTCACATGAGAGCAACATAAAGTCAATTACTATAATGCTTTTGGTTGTTTTTATTTTTAAATCAAGATGGTATAAAAATTTCAAAAGCATTGCTATGTTATAATGGGAAAAACAAGGAGATGTGTCAAATTTCATATATACAAATTGGAACAGGGGCTTTATTCACTTATTTATAGCCAGTGATTTTTTATTTTTTTTTACTTTGCACTATAGCAGGATGGGATTTATAGTAGAATTAGAATACTATTAAAATGAAGGGTATCAATTTTCATAAAAATCAGTGCAGAGGATTTTATATTACATTCCTTTAAATTCTGACATTCACATGTGTCCATAATTTTGATGAAGATGATTTTAAGACATGTACTGAAATCTGTAGAAAAACTGGATCTTACAGTGAGGAATATCTCTGGCAAAATTTAGGAAAAGAGGTGTGTTTTTGTCCAAACAGATTCACCCTTCTAAATGTGATGGAGTTGACTGCCTGGGTTTGAAAGAGAGTCGTGTAAGAGATTGTGTAACTTATCTTTTCTTCAAACAAATACAGTCCTTAAGCCAGTCAGGTAGATAAGACAGCTATAAAATGTCTTCATACCTCTGTGGATGAGATATGGAGAACAGTTAAGGGATCAAATAAGAAAATTCTCTATCAAGGTCTCTCTCCATCCCACCCCCCAAAGTGGTGAGATCTACAAAAGATGGTAATCTGTTCACAGAATCAGACTATTTTGATGGCAGACTTGCCAAATGTTGAATATAATGTTCCCGTCCCATCAAAATATCTCAGGAAAGAAACATAGTTTCCTCCCCCAACCTCCATTTCTTATCTGACACATAGCAAAGTTCCCCAACTATATAAAATGAATGTGGAATTTCAGGGAGCATTTTCAGCTGGGGATAGGACAAAATACTTCCCTCCACTCTGCCTAGGAATAAAATTGTCTGGAATTGCTTCCATCAGTTCTGGGTTTGGGATTCATGCCAAACTGGTATACAATCCTACTAAGTATTCTCAAAGTGGATGTCATGAATATGCATAAAGCAAAAATTGCCTCATAAAACGCAGACTTGTCTAAAGTTGGGAGGAGCTATTTAGGCCATCAGATCCATCTCCAATCAGTGTACAATCCAAACTGAAGATTCCTGGTACATGACTGGCAGATTCTACTTGAAAATATCCAGTGAAGGGATATTTTCCGCTTTCCTTGATATTTGGCTCTGTTGTCAAACTGCTCTTACTGTTAGGAGGTTCCCCCCCTCCCTTCCCAATAAACTATTACACTTTGCTGAAAGCCTCTGAGGAACTCATCAATCTGTCTCTTGCTGTGTTTTCAGGCATTAAGATTAATAGAACAATCCCAGACATGTATACTTAAAATAAGTCTCATCAAATTCCATGAGGTTTACCTTCAAGATATGTGCACACAACCTTAATTTGCTATTAGAAGTTGCTTCAGGAGCAAAATGTTTGGTAATATATGTGATAAAACCAATCAACCATGCAAACAAATCAAATATGCTTCAGTTATTTAACCACCCAGCTGTCTTAAATACGTTCCTCCCATTTAAGGGTTTCTGAAATACACTTGAAGTAGGCCTTGCGGTAAAGACAATGTTATTAAATAAGATGTTGTTATTGTTTGCTATCTTACCTCAATATACAGAAAACATTATTCTTCAATATTTTTTTAAAATTAAGATTACCAGAGACTAAGGGCAAACTCTCACTTAGCCTTGAAACTGTTCCTGTCCTGTGCTCATGCTGATTTGATTCTAAGACAGCTTTAAAAGGTGCTTTCCAGACTGAGGTACTTTGGCAACAGACTGCAGGCTACAGCGTCCTCTCATTAAACAATTCCCCTCCTTCTGTGTCCTCCCATCTTTCTATTCCAAGAAAGAATGACGCAATGGCCAGTCACTTTCCTACCTGTGTACATGTTTTCCTGGATAGATGCATTTTAATGTGCATGCAGGACTGTCTATCTGTCTCATAAATACACCGACACATAACTGTACACATAAATACACCAACACTTGACACATATACATATACATTTTATGCACAGACATTCAAGTTAAATTGAATTTATATACAAGTGGTCCTCACTTAACAACCACTTGTTCAGTGGCTGTTCAAACTTGCAATGGTGCTGAATGAGTGGTACTCACGGCCGGTCCTCAGAGTTCCAGTTATTGCAGCATCTCCGCAGTCATGTGATTGTGATCTGGGTGCTTGGTGCCTAGCTTGTGATTATGATGTCATAACATCTTGCAGTCATGTGGTTGCCATTTGTGACCTTTTTTGTCAGCTTCTGACAAGCAAAGTCAATGGAGAAGCTGGCAGGAAATCGCAAATGGTGACCACGTGACATCCTTGCTTAACAACCTACGGTGATTCACTTAACAATGGCAAACAGGAGTACTGGAATTGCCATTGCTAAGCAGCACAGTAATGTGATGTCACATTTTATAACTGCATCACTTAGCGATGGCAATTCCAGTCCCAGTTGTTGTTAACTGAGGACTATCTGTATTCATATTCAAAGCATCAACATAGACATACAAGAAGCTTTCAAACAAAAATTCTTTGGTTCCTGTTTAATGTCTTCTAGAGTTACTTTTATCAAGTAACCTGTAACAGCTCAATGATTGTAACATTTTCTTTATAAATAGAAAGTTGTTGGTTTAAAACCTAGCAGAAATATATATTATAATTAGCTTTTTTTCCCTGAGCTTCTTACTTTTTCCTGTTCCAGTAATTGACTATTTCTCTAGTCACTGTTGAATTGCTCAGGATGAAACCCCTCTATCCCAGGTGACTAGAAAAATTACGAAACTGCATCACCAATCACAAGAAAAAGTAAGAAGCTCAGGGGGGAGAAAAATAATTAAATAAATATTGGTGAGCTTGGAACCAGCAACCTTCTATTCATTGGGCAAGAGTTATCATCATGGTGCTATTTCAGAATATAATAGTTTATTATGTTATTGTATAAAGCAGCTTTAAAGGGAATTAGAGAGCATGAGAAACACTCAGTTGAAAGGGTGTTCCTCCCTCTGCAAAGAACTTAATTAACTGCTGGGGTTAGCTTGCAACAAACTGAAGTGCACAATCTGAAACAGAGACACTTGAGACAATATTACACAAAAAAGTGTACTTGGAAGAGAAAGTGAAAAATGTTACTTCCAGATACTTTGAAAGTGATTCGGGGATTAATTAGAGGGTAATGTGGTCCATTATTAGTCTCCAGAAACAGTTGCCCGATTATTCTGGTGGCAGGACAACAGGACAACGCAGATCAGAAACTAAATCAGAAGGAAGAATATTAGCAGTTATAATCTCCAGCTGCAGGAAATCCTTTTATTAAAGGATTTTTACTTCTCATCATTCTTTCTCTAATACGTTAGGCAATACGTTAGGCATATTTTTTTCAAGATGAAAACATTCAAACCTTTAATACCTTTAAAAAGTGAACAAGTAACTCCTCCATCTTCCCTGTTGCAACATATTTCCTTTTCTGTACAATACTTCAAATATCAGTGTTAGTTATTTGTAGTAGGTTAATGATATCACACTTTATTTAATTCCTCAAGTACTTTCAAAACTCTCAAGATCTTATATGGCCTTCAGAACACCTTTCTCATTTGTCACCAAAAATTGGCAGTGGTACATTTTTCAACCATGGCAAACAGAACTGATGGAATTGGCAGCAGATCTACAGACTAGTTATCTAAAATATTTGACATTAGTGATGTTTGGTGTGTGATGTATTCCTGGCTGCTGTGTATTTTAATTTTTGTATTATTGTAATTGTCTTACTTTATTTTTAATTTTGTTCGCTGCCCAGAGTCACTTGTTGAAATGGGTGGCCATACAAATTGAATTAATAAGTAAATATAAATAAATTAGGGGTAGGAAAGGAAACTGTCACATGAAAAATATCCAGTATGGCACGCATTTGGAATGTATGAATAAACTATATAAAGCTAAACTTCATATTTTGTTTAATTAATCTGTTAAACTTTTAAGTGCAGCTTTTTACAATGCCATACTTAATGGCAAAATAGATTGAGTGCAAGAGAAAAACAGAAAATTTTGAACAGTTCTAAAAAGGTTGGGCACACGGACAATGTATTTATGAGTGCTATCTTCCTTGCTATTGCTTTCATGCCCTTTTTTTTAGATCTCTTGAAAACATTTGGCAAGCCACTACAGAAGCAAAATATTCATTTTATTTATTCATCTATTTAATTTATTGAATATTAAGCAAAACATTGGCTGTACGTGTGTGTTTCTCTCTTTCTCTTTCATCTTGCCCAATTTTTTATCAGGTTCTGCTCCATATTTTCAGCGTGACTCCAAACACCATCAAATAAGAAAATAGCAGCCTTGAGTGCCCCATCCCCCATTGCTTATACTTTGTAAAAGCAAAAAAGATTTTCTTCTTTTATTGCTATGGATGCTGCAGCTATGGAAAAATGACAGCTCCTATAATGTGATATTATAATAACTGAGTCAGTTATTATTATATCACATTATAGGTATCAGATAGGGTTTCTATTCTGAGGCTGCAAAAATCTGGATGGCCATTAGCTCATAGCAAAACTCCAGTATTTTGCTGTAATTTCTTGGTTCTCCAGATTTTTTCAGTCCAGCTATGGAAGCCCTAAAGATAAACCATACAAAGTGGTACAAATCAATGGCTCTGTTATATGGCTGAATATGAATAATGATCATAAGATATACAGCTGGTTTTCCAAATGCAGAGGGCAAAGCCTCAATCTCCTTTCCTTAATGTAATAGTATTTTGCATGCTCAGCTGTAGTGAGGTGATCTGGGTCCTTCTTTTCAGTAAATTTCAGAGTTGAGCAATGACTCTTTTCTCCCAATGCCACTTCAGAATGATGCTGCCTATTGTACAGATTACTGTCTGAGGGAGTAGTTGTCTACCTTTTAATGGCTGGAGTTGCCCAGAGGAGGTGAAGGCCACAGCAGCTGAGGCAGTGATCAGTTATCTTTATTGCACTCTTTGTTGTACAAAATAAAAGCATATCAGAATGCAACATAACAAAACAGAAATTATATCATATTCACCTTCCCCAAATAAAGTTGTAGGCCCAGTTAGCTCATCACTGGGCCAAATCCTGAAGAATTAATTTGGTGGACTGTAAAAATCACAACACAAAATATGGTCACATTACAAGTGATAGCTGAATTTATATCCCTCCCTTTCAAAAAAGATATATAAAATACTGTAGGTTGGGGCTGGTGGGCGGGGTTGTCTCTTTGAGAAACTGCTCACTCCTGGTGACTGCCTGGACAAGTCCCTGCAGTTTTCTTGGCAATGTTTTTCGGGAGTGGCTTGCCATTGCCTCCTTCCACCTCTCTTGCTGAGAGAGAGTGACAGGCCCAAGGTCACCCAGCTGGCTAGTACCTAAGGCAGGACTAGAACTCACAGTCTCCAGGTTTCTAGCCTGGTGCCTTAAACACTACACCAAACTGGCTCTCAGTTTTACCTATCTGGCTACTCAAAAGTGGAATCCTTTATGAAGTACAGATGTGTCAGTCAAATAGTACAATAAAACATGTATTAAAGTTTCAACTTCTCCTGTATCAAAAGATGTAAGAATACTATGATTTCTTCAGACTGATTATGAACATTAAAGCAAGATAATGCCTCTCCTTGCCTGAGAATTTTTAAAACAAAGTTATCTGACCAGATGGAAAGTTTTCAAAAATCCATTAGGTAAAATGATAACTTTCAGTTTAGCAAATCCAATTAATAGTCACAATCGAATATTCTTTGCCTAGTGCTTTGTTTATGCTTTTCAAACAGCAGAGATAAAAAGCATTGGGTGAAAATCTATATCAAGCAAGTTTACATGTTACACTTCTATGCTAGTTGGAAAGATAATTGTCTAAGAAAGTGAGAGGTGGTAATTCTACTGTAAAGAAGTTTAGTTTAAGCCACTACATGATCAATAGAAGCCAAAATCTTGCATCAACCCTGATTAGTCCTGCTTTCAATTGTAATGATGCATTTGATACAAAGGGAAACATAGCCTGGAGGAATTTTAATTGGATTCTTTCCAACTTAATAAACCCATTGTAAGAATAAACCAGAGAGTTGTACAGGAGTTGGTCTATCTTTAACCTCAAAAACTGTGATGCCCCTTGGATATAATGACCACCTTTATTCTGGAAAAAAATTGGGGTAGTTCATGCATTTCTTTGGGCAATGTTAATAACCTGAACTGCATTGGATTTATAAAAGAGGCTTGTTAAGGCTTTGAAGAATTTTTTGAGAAGGAACAAAGAAAAAAAATGAAAAGAAATCAAGTTTTAGGACATTAATTGAAGGGACTAAAGATCAAGATTGTTAAAAGTAAAAGGAAGGAACATAAGGTTAGTTTATTTGATCAAGGTTAAAATAGATATGTTGTTATCTCTGGTAACCCTTAGTGGACTTTTGCTGATCAGGTCTGAAATGATGAGTTTTTTAATGATTTGTTTATAGATAAGAGATGGGATATGGGAAGAAGAGTTCATTTGTTGGATTTTAAGAGAAGGTGATAAGTTACTTAAATTATTGATATTCATTGTGATGAAGAGGGAAGTAATTTATTTATATATTTCTTTTCTTTTTCTTACTATGTTCTTATTTTTCTTTCTTTCCTATTTTTTTTCTTTTCTACACCTTCTATTTTTTCTTTTTCTTTCTTTTTTTTTAGTTTGTATTAGTTTTTTAATCATTGTAGTTGTAATTTTTAATAAAATTACTATTAAATAAATAAATACCATGAGCTTTTTGTGCTCCTCCAATACTCTGTTGCGTGGAAAGTCATTCCTAAATTTTTGTAACTATAGCCTAAGCTATAACTTTCCTACCTAGTTGTCATTTATGATTCAAAAGCCATAAGGCTTTTCTCATCCCTACAAAGGTTCAGATGCACTGTGTCATAGGCATAGAGTAAGGTAGGGTTTTTAGTTATTTCTTCCATGGATTAGACCTTATAAAATTCTTACTGCATTTTTCTTGTCTAAAAAATGGCAGACAGTTATAGAACTTATTTCCAGCATTGTGGTTGGAGGATATTTCAGAAGGGGCAAAAAGCTGTTTGAAGACCTCATACCTCAAGTCTCAGGTTACTCACTGTTGGTATGGGGAAAAGAAAACTGCTTCTTGAGTTAGAAAGAAAGGAACCAAAATGTAAGTGATGCCTTTTCGAGGCAACAAGGGAAATTGTTCAAGGAGTTCATTGTCAGGTTCAGCCTGCACCGCACGCCTAGGAACTTGCCCAGCCGCGCTTTAGTCAATTTCACCGCTCGAGCGCTAGCGCAGAAAGAGGAAATGCGAAACCGCAAGCTAATGAATGGGCCACCTGGCGCCACTTCACTAATCTGGAGCGGATGCCTTGTGTTAGGGAGGGTTGCAGGCGCTATAGACAAAGGAGAGAGCAGAATTGAGGAAGAGATCAGCGCGCGAGGGGGAGCTCCCGGCTGTGCGCGCGACAGAAGCCCCAACGAAGGCAACGACCACGCCATAGGCAACAGCAATCAAAGAAACAAGAGAACTGGGCTGAACCTGCCATTCCAGTAGAAGGGGGGGATTACAGGGGGCAATCTGCGATCTAATTTGTAATATGTAACCTAGCAACGGGGCCTGCGGGGGGGATTGAGACAACTATAAAGGAGTAATGTAAATGTACCAAGCCAGTCCTGGCTTTGCTTGTGACTGCTACATTACGCATGAGTAAACCTCTTTTGTGAACCACACGTGTCACGGGAGTTTCTCTGTCAAACGGGGCAAACCTTACATGCATGTGTTAGAAAAGAGATTTAGAAGTAAAAAAAACCCAGGAATATTACTTGTTCCGTGGTAAAGGGAAACCTCGAACCATATCCTGTGAGCTGGAAAATGGCCTCTTTAACTAGGACACCGAATCGAAAGTATTATGCCTTATAAATTATAACTAGACTGATGGGTTTAATGCTGCCAGATGTGGGCGGCAAAACTCCAGATGATCACTAGATGGCACTTAGTTTGCTTGGATCCCTTTTGGCAGCATCTAGTAGCCACAAAAAGTGGCCCAAAATGAGCTGTGACTTCAAGGAAAAGGCTGTGATGGGGGGGACTTGGGAACTGGCAATGTTTGGTTAGCATGGAATTAAAAAAAAAAAAATCACCCACACACTCTAAGGCAAAAAGACAATCGTATAATTTCAAGAATAGAAATGGAAGAGATTGGAAGATATTTGTTTATTTATTTAAAAGAGAGAGTTCCCTTTAAAAAAACAGTTTTTGCAAAGGGGTTATTCTGTCATTTAAAAAAAAAAAAAAATTAAAACCAAGGCATCTGGATAACACTATCATTAAAGTAGTGAGAAATACCTACCAAAAAGTATTGTCACAAAATGAATGTATGTGTGCCTTTGAGTCAGTTTTGACTCCTAGCAACTGCCTGGACAAGCCCCAGCAGTTCCCTTAGCAAGGTTTTTCAGAAGTGGCTTGCCACCGCCTCCTTGCTAGGGCTGAGAGAGAGTGGCTGGCCCAAGGTCACCCAGCTGGCTTCATGCCCAAGGCAGGACCAGAAGTCTCCCAGTTTCTAGACTGATGCCTTCACCATTGCACCAAACTGGCTCCTCACAAAATGAAGCTGTGTATATACTTTCAAGTCTCTAATTATAATGGTTGCTACTAACACAATCCACGTATTGGGGAGCAATCTCTATGATGCTTTCTTTTTGGTTTCTGAAAAGCCATTCAGTAAATAAACAGCAGTTTGATTAGATTGCCTCTGAATATAACTCTTCAAATCCTTACTGCAGTTCTTGAAAAGAAGTGAGTTCAAATGCCTCCTTGTATTTATCTTCTCCATCAATAGAATTGATTGCTTGGGAATTAATGTTACTTATTTCATATGTTCCTTAACATTTGCCTTGAATGCATTCTCAATGGTATCTTTTTCCTTTATGTTCCATTTGCATTAGAAATTTCCCTCAGGAAATGAACCCTCAGGTCAGTGTTTCTCAATCTTGGCACATTTAAGATGTGTGGACTTCAACTCTCAGAATTCCCCAGCCAGCCTGAATTCTGGGAGTTGAAATACACACATCAAAAAGCTACCAATGTCTGTTTCAGGTTTCAGTTCTTGATTTGAAGTTTTGATTCAATTGTATTTCAGTGACATCAGGAATGATTCAGTGAAATCACTCCTTTGAATCATTATGTAGATTGTTGTTATTACAGTAAATTCTTTTCCCCTTTTATGTACAGCCTGCTGTTTATGCTTCTTTTTTCCTGGTTTTCCCTGTTTTGTTCTGTTTGTTGTTGTTGTTATTGTTATTATTGATGTTTGCAGGCTGTAATTTTGTGAACTGAACTGATGTGTTTGCTCTGATGTGGATATAGGGAATTCTGGGAGTTGAAGTCACACATCTTAAAGCTACCAAGGTTGAGAAACTCTGCCTTAGGTCATTCAGAACTTGTGTGAAAGCTCCTTTTCTGTTGCTTTGTCCCATAGTATTCCTTTAAGGTAGAGACTTGCAATGTTGTTGGGCTCCAACCACCCATCAGTCCTAGCTAATCATGGCCAATTATGAGGGATGAATTGGATTGCAACTCAGGGAGAACTAGTTCTCGCACTCTCACTGAAAATCAAGATAAGAGCAAACCTGAGAACTGCAAAATTACAGAATGGATAGAAATAGGCCAGAAAAGATTGGTGGGGGATAGGGGGAGCAAGCAGAGTGTTACATAGAATTGGAAGGAAAAGAAATTTAAAAATCCTATTATTTATCCAGCAGATGCTAACGTTCTTTTGCTTCTGGCTTCCTAAATCTCTTTAACAAATCTTGTAGCTGTACGTTCTTGGATATCTTGCGACTTTGCCTATGTTTTTCTAGTCCTGCCTGTTGCGTGAAACCTGACAGCAGCAACATGTGGAACACCACTCATTTTCCATTCCTACTCAAATATCTAATGGCCCAAGAGAGAGCTACCATATGTAGGTTGCAAAAATCTGGATTATCACTGGATGGCAGCAAAGACCTGGTATTTTCTGAATTTCTTTGCTGCCATTCAGTGCTCATCTGGATTTTTGCAGCCCAGATATGGTAGCTCTAGCCCAGCACTGCAGAAAAGGGCAACTGGTCAAACCTGCTGCTATTACAAAAACATAATCAGGAAGTTTGCCTTTGAGCCCTCTTATATCACCTCTCAGTCACAATCAGTGCTTGGTTTGTTTCAATGCTCCACATTTTCCTTGCAGCATCCAACTAAAAATAAATGTAGTTCATAGAATCCATTTAATCATACTAGTGTTCTTTAAGAAGGCCATTTGCTAGGTTCCATATATCTTAAAGGCAGATTCCACAAAGTTCCTATTGAACCATACCTTTGGTATGTTGTAAGAAAGAAACTGAAAACATTAAATGTTATGTCCTTCACTGTCCCTTTTATAAGGCAATAAGATTAAAAAAAAAAATCTTGGCTGTATTACTGAAAAATGTAGGGGCTCAGACTCTGAATGCCTCCTCTTCTTGCAGATAAAGTTCCTTATGTTAGCTAGCCAGTGGTCTTTTTTTTTTTTTACTATGTGTATTTTAAGTTCAGAAAAAGAATTGTATCTGTTAGATCTGTTAGACCAATTATAGGTTTAGGACTCCATTTACGCTATTTGCAGAATTTATTAGATTTGTAGTGATAATTAAACATTTAAGCTAGATCCAATTTTATCTGTGCGTCATTGATTATATCCCTATGTTCTAAGAAGATACTGTTCCAAGCTGTTTTATGACCTTAAGTTACAACACTAACTTTATACAATAGTCATCATGCTTTTCCTATCCAGTGACCCAGAAACTGTAAGTGTTTTATTGACAACAGAATGATCACCATGACAATGAAATCACAGTAGTCAGATTTTTATTCAGCCCCCAACACACACACAATGCCCCCCGGCTTTAAGACCAAATGTTTACTGATCAATTAAACGCACAGCTGGCGTTTCATTTCCTGCTCCAGCCAGAAAACTCAATTTTTTTCACGGAATATGAACAGAAGTTGAGCAAACTATTTTGGTTTATATGATATTATGGTTATAAAAGCAATCCTTGTCCGAATGTAAACAGTAGCTTGATAGTTTCTCCACCCATAGCTTCATATCTGGCTCCAAATCATGGAATATACATAAACAAAAATTGGCTACCATTGCCCATGCATAGAAGGAAGCAACCACGAGCCTCAGTTCTAGATGTGCTTAGATCTCAGCTTATTCCAGGAACATATTCTGTGTTGCTGCTCTCATTACACTCTCTATTAATAAGGCTACATTCCAATTTATGCTTAGTTAGCAACATGTTCAGAATGCCTGAACTTACATAGATTGGAGGAAAATGCAATTTAAGCAAAAAACATATAAATGTAATAGCAATCAGGCTACACATTAAAAATGACCAAGGCATTTTCATCCTTGAGAAGAAACAAAAGCCTCCAAGCATTTCATTTCTTGTTTGCATAAAACCTTAGAATCAACAGAGGTGAAGGGAAATGCTGACTTCTGTTATTTTCAGGGCTAAATTACCTACAAGATGGACTGAACACCACATTCTCTTCATTTCAAGGACCATTCAAAGCACACTTGGCACTTTCCATAGGATACTCTCCTTCTCAGCAAAAGGTGCTGAAAATAGGCTGCAGTCGACTGGTCCCTAAAAACAGGGATGACAGAAATAGCAAGTAACCATTTGTAACACCTAGTATAAGCTCCGTTGCTTACAATCATTTACTAAATTATGTGGATCATTTCATTTCCAGCTTTTAAAAAGGAGTTGATCCCTTAAGAATAGTTCCTCCTCCTCCCTCTTTCTGAATAATTCTATGTTCTTAGTTGTCAGTTGTCCTGTTGTATTATATGTGTTTGGGGACAAAAGTGGAAGGAGTGATCATTTGCATGAATCAATAGGTTTATTTGGCCAAATAAACCTATTGATTCATGCAAATGATCACTCCTTCCACTTTTGTCCCCAAACACATACTTCTTTCTTTGTAAATACCTGGACATATCACTTACTTTTCATAAAATTCATAATACTATAGAAGTGGAATGTATTCAGCTTTTCAGCATATATCCTACCTTTCTAGGATATTGGAGGAAGGGAGAGGGAGAGAAGGACTCATTTCATTGACCCATTTCATTTTAGACTGATTTTTCAACCTGATAATTTTTTTTTTTTTTTGGATTGAAACTATTAAAGTTCTCTTGCTTTTTCCTTGCTAGACATTTCACTCATTTTCAGAAGCTTTGGTAATTGCATTTACCATCCAATTCTAGGCTAGGAGACACTATTTTTTAGCAATCCAGTCCAGCTTAGAAAGAAAGAGTTTAGCAGTGGTATTAATTTTGTCTTCTTTGCCAGTGATTGATAGAGTTCCTCAGTTGTCCATTCTGTTCCTCAAAGTCTTTAAAGTCTATTTTAAACAAAAGACCATCTGGGATTTTGCAGTGCAGTGTCAGCACATGCACTGGATATCCAACCCTGATCTCTCCATAAGAATCAGAGGGAAATGTGGTGAGAATTAGAACTCCAGTCTAGACTTTATAATGAACTAGAAGTAGGCAAATCAACTGGATTCATCCAGACGAACAGAAATATTATAACTGAGATGATCTAGGTTCAGTTCCCAAACAGCTCAAGAAACTTTTGGAAGATCTATTATTTCTTCTGAAGAATCAGGTTTGCAGGTTGGAGGAGCCAATGGATATAATCAGAATTGCCTCTACACATGGTTGTTTGGGAAATGTACATTAGATGTCAGCCAGCATAGCCTTGCCAACCTTCCATCTAGATAGCTGCACATAGAATACCTCGAAATCATCTTTGCAAAGGATTAGAATTTGAGAATTAGAAATAGGTGAAGCCAAGACAAGATTAAAAATATTTAAATTCTAAACAAAAACAAAACTTAAGACTGAGTATCATACAATACATTTAACAGTAATATGAGATGTTCAGCTGATTTTTTAGCAAAAAAAAAGCACCGAATCCAATCCACTGGATTGGATTCAGGATATTTAAAGATGTCTTCCTTCCATTTGACCTTACTCCCACTGTAAGCTGAAGTAAAGCTGGAGTGAATATGAAGGGTAGACCCTTTTGGTAATAATAGCCAGGCTCTAGATGGATTTATTATCCATCTAGATACTATTACCACTATTAATGTTTGTATCTCTATGTGTGTAACAATAATTGTTTTCCTTTGCTTTGGCTGCATCATAATTGTCTGACCTTATGTTGTTTAATGTTTTAATTGATGTTATTTTGCTTTTTAAAATATTGTACGACTTTGGAAGAATAGACAAAAGCTGCCTGCAAGTAAATAGTGTTGAAGTGAATAAACAGAAATGTGTTAAAGGCATAAATAATAAACTGCGGAGGTTATTTAAGGAATATGTTCATTTATAAGTAAATTTACATGTGTCTGATTCTAATATATAGTTAACTTATGCATAGACACTTCAGTACTGCCAATGGTTCACCAGAACTAAATTTATTTAAAGAAATAATGGATTTTCCATTTGTGTATTTGAAGTCCCTCCTAGAAATCTAATGATTTACCTTACCAAAGATGACTGGAAATTGCTTCCTAATAATATGGGATCTCTGCAGTATTGGGTGTACCTCCTTGGTGGGAATATTTCTTATTGCCTTGGCTATATTGAATTCATTCAAATTTAAAACATGTAATTTAAGATAGGATTTTGACAGTTAGATTCGATTACTTTTTTGGTTGAAAAGTGAACAGGATATATTTGTATGGCTGTTTATGTTTTATCATTTTCAAGGGATATTCTTTATATTGGACTACTGTTCCACCTACTCTACCTTTTGTGAAATGATGAGTATTTTTTTGATCTGTGCGGATAAGATTCCAATACATCAACTTGCTATTTTTCTATTTGCCTGTCAACCCCATGATATACAACTTTAAGATTAACTTATGCCAAAACTGCAGTAGGTGAAAAATGTTTTGCCTTGTATGAATTTGGCTGCTCTCATACATTGTTTTAAATACTATTCCATAAGCCTGACAAACTTGTTAGCAGTCCAAACCTATTTTTTTTTAATTGCAATGACTATACATCTATAGTAATAAGTCACATTGTAATCCAACATGCTGTTATTTATTTATTTATTTTTGAAAAAAAAAACAAATCTGCTCCTTTTGATTAATGAATCACAGTTGAACCAGAACAGGAATGCATTTTGGGCTACCCTCATCCATTTTCACTGAGGTTTCTTATTAATCAACTAGCATATTAATACCTAGAGTTAATTATCTGCATCTTCCAGTTTGTTGGAAGCTATTTTTTCTTTTTATTTCTTATTGGTTACCCAGTAACTGCTGTTTAACAATTGACATGCAGAAGTTACAATTAGAACAACTTAAACTTGCTAAAAGAAGATGAGTGCCATTCAGTAAGGCTGCACTAGAATAAAAAATCAGTTGAGTTCTGAGCACTTAACACATCTCTGCCATGTTTAAAATAAGGCAACATAGAGAATTGACTGCATGGACTAGTGGGCACATACAAACAGCCTTTCTAAGACTCCAAAAAGCCCAGGGACGGAATATCTATTTGACACACTGATCTCCATTTTTCCTCACTGTCTCCTCCATCAAAATAGATCACATCTTCCACTTTTATTTGTCCACTGAAGTCAACAGTCCAATAACCTGGAAACTATGGAGTAACTCAGAGTCACATATGTGAGATGTGTATAAATCAAATGAATGAATAAGCAAACAAACTCAAAATATTGAAACAATTTTTCGGATTATATTCTGATTGGTTTTATTCCCTGAAAGAAAAATATTGATACATCTGATCATTTCAAATACTGAATCTGAATTTGGATGCCTTCTACTCTAATATGTGAATCTTGGGAATGTTGCCCCTTAAAAGGATTTCTGTAAATAGGGAAATATTTCCTACCCATTTCTTTTCTGAAATCACTTCTGCAAGTAAACTACATTGCTTAAGCTATATCAAACACAACAAGTGGTACCCCAAGCCTGAATGTGACACTTTAGACCCAAATGTCTGTAGAACAGAGAGTGAAGCAACACAATATTGTTATGTATAGCAAGGGAATAATTAAAACATGGCACAAAACAATTGGATTGAAGTGAATTTTCAACCAGTTACACCTGACTCTGCTCAGGTGCAATCCACAAATATTTCTTGGGGGTCGGTGGAGTATCTAACTGAACAATAGTTTATTAGTATTTAATTTATTACTTTAATACTTTATTCAGCCATAAAAAGATAGAATGGTTTGCAGAGAAATCTTTCCCTATCGTTATTTCCCCCCATTTTCAGAATTACCAGGGATGTGTGGTATGTAGTAATAGTTAAAACACTGAAAATTATTAGTGATAATTATCACGTAGCACAACATCAAGTATTCGGAGGACTCATCAACCACAAATGTTTCACAGCCAGAGTGCCAAGAAAGCATAACACTTCTGCTGATTTGAAGATACCTGATTTGAATGTTAACAAACTAAAGTTAAGGTTTAGTAGTCTTTTTTGAGAAGAGGAACCATAATAACTTTTTATACTAATTTCATTTAAATTTATTTATTTATAATTCTAAAAAAAGGAAATTTAGCTATCATCTTCTCTTTTTTCCTTTCCCCCTTCCTTTATTTTTCCTTTTCCTTTTTAAATGGATAAAACTAGTAGTTACACTTTTCTATCTATGGTGGTACATTTTACCAACTTTTGCACAAGTAGGTATAATTATATTTAATTTAGAGTTTTTGTGTAGTCAAAAAATGATTTCCTAATTCTCCTATTGTTTGACAGGTCAGTTTCTTTGAAAGTGATGAGGCATTTCTCATTAAGGAACCTGTCAAAACAGAAGAATAAATAAAGAGGTTATTTGTTTCAGGCAGCATTAAATTTTGTTTTGGTGTAGGAAAGGAAATTTGAAGAATTAATCACTTAACCGCTCTGTGTTTTGTGAGAACAATGAATGTCCTACACATTCATATTGCTTAACAACACTCCAAGTGATAACAAACTAACAAAAATCAGTAAGACTGAACTTCTACGAAATTTCTCTTTCAAGTTTCAGTTCTTGATTTGAAGTTTCCATTCAGTTATAATTCAGTGAAATCAAGAATGATTCAATAAAATCACCCGTTTGAATCATTATGTACTGTAGATTGTTGTTATTATACAAGTTCTTTGCCCTTTTTATGTCCAGCCTGTTGTTCATGCCTCTTTTTCCCTGCTATTCCTTGTTTTGTCCTGTTTTGCTTGTTAATGCTTCTTTTTTTCTTTTTTCTTTTTTTAATGTTTGCTGGCTATAATTTTGCTAGCTGAACTGGATGATGTGTGTGTGTTTGCTGTGATGTGGGTATAGGGATTTGACTGGGAGTATGCTGTATGAAAACAAAACTGGAAATTATTCATAGTAATTTTCCTACAAGGGCCATTCCTGGAACAGCAAAAAAAAAAAAAGCGGAGGGGGGGGGACTCATCTGATGTGAAGCAAAAAAGGTTCAGGTAGCGGCTACTTCCCAGGAGGCTAGGTCCAGGCTGAGGACCATGTCATCCACTCCTGCCCTCTTGAAATGACAGGTGTATTGGCCTCATACTAGGGCAAGCAGGAAATGCAGAAGTAATAGGACTCCATTTTGGACAGAATCAGGAGTTTGCCAGAAAGTGGTAACCTTTAGAATACATTTAGGAACAGTGAAGAGGCAAATCAGGAGTCAATGGAAAACAAAATAAAGATACAGAAGAACTTAGGTAGATTTTGTTGTTCAGAAAAATAAAGGGTCTTCCCAGAATCCTTGCAACTGCCTAGTGATACAGGTTCTGGCTACTAATACAATCTGCAGACTATATAGAATATCTGTTAAACTGAAGCATTTATTTTAATCTTGGTGTGTTTTGCTCAATTCTTTTTAGGATATTCAGTTATGAATATCCTCAGTAAAATCCCTGATTTTAAGCATTGATATGAATATTGTTGGTAAAATAATGACAACACTTTGAGAATAGATAATACCTCTTTTGGCTTAAAAATAGCAACAGTAATCCAAATTACTATCTTAATTAGTTGTTCTGCATACAGATTGCCTAGTAATCAGGCGAACCCAAGAAGCTTTGTACTTAACAACAGCTTTCTCTTCTGAAAAGTGTCCTCCCCCCCCCCAACCTTTTACTGCTTTTCTACAGAGAAGATGGTTTAAAAGCTCTTCCATTACTTTAGATGTATCTAGGCTGCTTCTGAATCAAGGAAAGTTTTGCCAACTTCTTACTACACTGGATTCAGTCTGCCTATTCAAAAGAGTTCCACTAACAATTACAATGAAAGAGGTACCTCTGTTAAAATTGTTGTTTTTCATAGATCCAGTCAGGTTGAAATTGATTTGTGCCTTTGATTCAACCTTGACACTGAAGACTGCCTGAACAAATCCCTGGAACTTTTTTGGCAAGAGTTTTGGAAATGGTTTGCTTTTGGCTTCTTCCCAGGGCTAAGAAAGAGTGACTGGCCCAAAATAATCCAGTTGGCTTCATGGTTAAACAAGGACTAGAACTCAGAGTCTCCTGGTTTCTAGCTTGGTACCACTACACCAAACTGGCACACATATAATTGAGACTTTTTGCTTACTTCCTTACATAGCATGATAGTGCCAGCTAGAAAAAGATACTGAAGTTGATCTTCCCCACCTATCTCAATTTTTCTCCCAATATTAATAAATAACTGCTGCTTATAAAAAGCAATAAAGAAATCATTTCCAAAGACCTTGGAAGTTGTATTGAACTTTAAAGTTTCACCGAGGTTCAAGATTAAGTTTTACCAATGAACCAGAAAATAAATTATTCATGAAATACCATAAACATGAATAATTCAAGAAGTGCCTTTAATTAGGTGCTTTAAAAAGTCAGTAACAGTGTATCAGGACTTTAATGATTGAAGATCAGATCTGCTCTTGAAAACAAAGAACTTTTGCTGGAAATCAAATTACCTGGCAATAATTACCAAAGTTATTACTATTGAACTGCTATCAATACTGTTTATGCCTCAGACACATTGTGCATTATGATGAATTGTACATATGAAATACCACAGAATTAGAATTGCAACAATGAGATTTTTAATAACAATACAGTGGCATTTGTAAACTGTATTATTAGAGCTGGAGGGAGTAGGGAGAGAAAAGAACTATGAATATTTTCATTACAGTGAAAAACAATGTTATATATCACTACAGAATTTCCATTCTTTGCTCCTACTGCTGCTTTCCTTCAAGGTGAGTTTTCTTTCCTTCTATCCTCTTTCTTTAGCACATATTTAGCATTAGTTCTATTACTATTTATCTATCAATTTATAAAGATCAGTTTCAGATACTTATTAATATTGATAAAATGATAGAAATAAGGCATGTTTTAATTTCAGTTTAAGAAAACTAAACTGATAAGTTTAAGAAACTGAGCAAATATCAGGCATAACCCCAACGTTATTCCCAGTCAGTGTTTCTTTAATGATCTTATATTCCTGTGGGGCACCTTTCCCAGTCAGATATGGCAGATATCAGATGCAAATACATTCCTTAATTTATTTTATTTATTTTCCTACCTGTATCCATATGCATGTTTGTCTTGTAGGGTGTCTGCAGAAAGGTTAAAACAAAGTCAGATGGTAGCCACAATGGTGCCTTTTAAGGCCATTTTTACATGTGTCAAGTGTGATATCTATAAAGGGGGTGGAGGTTTCAATTGGTGTAGCCATCCTGACTTTTTAAACTCCTCCTGCTCCTGATTTCTTTCCAAGGATAGTAAGATAATGTACTATTCACCATATAATATTGGTATTCCCTTCCTTTTGCTTCCCCAGACACTAGTTGGAACCTTTTAGCAAAGAATTAAACAATATAATCATAATACATTATGACTGTAGGGTTTTAATCCATTCTTTTAAAAGCACTGTGTTTTGAAAGCCACAGTCAGTCACTCTTGTTCAGGCATTCCTCTATCCCAGCCAAACAGCAGAAATGTATGCCACTGAAGAGTAGCCAGGCCATCTTTTTAGCTTTTCTCCTGACTAAGAATTGGGCTGAATGTAATACAGGGCAAAAACTAGCTGCAGAAGAGGGCTTGATCTGACAGACGCTGTAGGCAGATTTGCTGCTTGTCAGAACAGTAGGCATATTCAGCCTTGTTAATAAGTGAGTGCACTATGAACATTAATTGTTTTATAAATATTTTGGATATAGCAGAGTCTGCCTAACCCTTTACTAATGTTATATGACAACCCCTGAAGCTCTCAGACTAATTGTTAGGTTTCTGGATTCTGACCATCTGTTAGCCTGGTAGATGTGCCATTTTTTGCCATTGCTTAGTATAAGCTCAGATAGTCTGTGGAAGGCAGATGATAGAACTTAAGTACAACCTAGCTGGATCTGGAACAAGGCCCATCTTAGCCTAGCATTTTGCTTCTCACAGGATAATGATATGCCTCTGGGGTGATCACAAGCAAGAGATGCATACATGTTCCTCTCCAGGAATTGTTCCTTTAAAACTGGAGGGATTCTGCCTCAAGCTTGAGGCAACAATGAAGCTTCAAGATTAATTACCCTTGATAGATCTGACTTCCATGAAATTGTCCGATCCCATAACAAATCATGCATTAATGAATTTCATAGATTAATCATCAACTGTATAAATAATTATTTTCTTTGTCAGTTCTAGGTCTCTGTCCACAAAATTGACAGAAATTTCTCTGCCTTCTCATAATACTAGAAGTTGGAGTTACACACTTAAATCAGTCAGCTGTAGATTCTGGACAACAATTTGTCTGTATAATATGTAAATAATTATTGAGAACCCACCTCACAAAAAGAAGAGGGCCAGGGAGAGGTGTCCCAAGAATCAGACCCTGTGCTGCCACACTGTAGAGAGCCATGGAGATGACCTTGAAGAGAATATTCAGAAGCCATTGCAAAAACAAGGGCAGAAACATTCCTTAGGCTCTGGGAAAGGAGGTAGTATTAGGAAGAGACTCCTCCCTGACTCAGTGGGAAATAAGAGGGTGGGACTTGCAAGATTTTGTTACTAAAAATAAAGTTACTTCTTGTCCTCAATGGAGTAGATTTTCTGATCTGGTCTACCTCATACAGATAACACAAGCCAAGGAAAAGGTGCTGAGCCACACACAGTTCCTGTGCTGGATCCAGCAGACTCTGATCCAAACTAGAAGACCTTTTCCCCCACTCTCACTTTTGAGAATAACACTGTCCAAGCATCAAAAGCTAGAGAGGCATAGAAGTGTTTGACTACACAAAAAGCCAGCAAGATCAGCCAAGGTTACTCAGGAATAACTTACTGAAAAAAGCTAAACCTGGTTAGGGCCAGCTGCTGGTATTTGAGGTACAAAGTCTGCTAATCTGTGAAGGCCTCTGTGCCTCTTGTCTTAAAACTTTTAGACCTTCCTTAGAATTTGATTTGGTTTGTCTTTGGACTATCATTGGCTTTAGAAGTTGTCTTCACAGTGACTCTGTATGTGTTTGTGAAGCTTGGACTAAATTTACTATCTGAGATAAGCCTGACAAATTTACTATAACCTTAAACCAGATAAGCACAGTCGTTCCTGAGGCTAGAACATTATAAGGAAGATAAGTCTGTCATTGGGTATTGATCACTGTACTGTATTAAATCACTGTGTTCACAGGCAGTATACCCCTGATTAAAACTGTCTATAAAGTAACAAAAAGAGAGGGCTATTGCCTTCACTTGTTTGTGGACTTTACAATTACTGTAAACTTTATATTTTTTAATGGGGTATATAAATGCTTTAAATAAATAAAATAAAAGGGCATGTGTTGGAAGCAAGATGCTAGAATAAATATGAATTTGTCCAGTGCAACAGGGACTTCTTATTGTATGATGTTTATCCAGTAATAGCCTCCCAGCATTTTGAGATAAAATATTAATTTTATGTGTCCACACTCTTCGTGGCTTGATGAGATGGATGTCTGCATGCATGTTGTCTTTTAATGCACATTCCTGGGTATAAACTGTGAATCAAGAATTGTTCTACTTCAGTAAACCATTCTGAATATTAGACAAGGTAAACGTCTATGAGACATGTTTCACAACTCCTGCCAAAAGACCCTGAGGAAAGTATAGTTTGCCAAGTAAAATTTTATTGGAAGATTTTACTGCGCAGCATACTTTCTGGTATTACCTTCAATTTATTATCTGTCATTGAACCAAAGACTGGCCCTAGTAACATGCAAGGCCTTGTGCTTCTCTTCTTTGTGGACAGGGACTTTCTATACAATGTCTTTTTTATTACTGAAGTATTCCAGTGAGTCTATCAATGGATTATTAGATACTGGGGTTTTGCCTATTTTGAATATGATTCCGAAGTGCTTTGGACCTTGCATCAGCACATCACTACTTTGCTGCTTTTTAAAGAAATCCAGCCCAGATCGGGTTTCTGGATCAACCTGGAAAAAAGATGTTATTGCTCTAAGAAATCCACTCATTAGAGGTAAGGCAACTCTTGAAACAAAAGCACCTTTTGCTTCTGCTCCCACGGAAGCTGGGTAAAGGTCAGGTCCCATTAGTGCATAGCAGAGAGAGGTGCTGTACCCACCCCATTCAGGGCCATTGCCAACTGTTTTGGAAAAAGGAAGGTTCCAGTTGCTATTTCTTGTTTCTTAATTGAGATTTTATAGACAATATTTATTGTTGATATTTTTTGTAAGCCATCTTGATAGGATTTGTGATTTAAAAGACAGGATATGAATAGCTGAGGTTAACAAGCTTTTTGTATGTTTCCTAGGCAGTATTCTAAGAGGAAAATAATTGTTTTCCCTTCTACTTTTAGAGGGGAAATCCAGCTTCTCATTCTCCTCCTGTATCCCTGCTGGCCTAGGAGTAGATTTAGAGTAGAGGTTAAAAATCCCTTTAAAAAAAAAAATGATGGTAGAGATTTATCAGGCAATGGTTGAGATTTGAGACATCAAAAGCCGCCCTTGTTTTGCTCCCCATGTCTATAAAACTTAGAGCAATGGACAAAGTTCTAAAGAAAAGAACAGCAATGTGGTCCTTTCCTACTTCATTGCTAACAATTTTCTTTTTTTAAAATTTATATTTATTAAGAATTTTTACATAGAATAAAAGACTAATCAAAAGAAAAAAGGAAAGAAAGAAAAAAGTGCAAGAAAAGAAAAAGAGAAAAGAAAGAAAACCCCTAAAGTTTAGAAATATATGAATGACTTCCAACCTTCTTTTCAATAGATAATTACAATCCTATTGCTCTTCTTCCCTCTTAGATGTTACACAAATCCCTTGAGCTCATATAATCCACATCTTGCTTAATCTTTAAATCCATAAATCATCATTTCATTTCTTTCTTCTACCAGCAAAAAGTCCATATAAGGTTTCCAGTCTTTCAGAAAGTTTTTGTTGTTGTTTTTTTGACCAGAAAGATCAGTTTTGCCATTTCTGCAAATTCTGACATTTTCACAATCCATTCCTCCACTGTGGGAATTTCATTATTCTTCCATCATTGTGCATACAATGATTTTGCTGCAGTTGCCATATACAAAATCAATATACCATGAATCTTTTCTAATTCATTGTCCACAAGTCCTGATTAAAAAAAAATCTGGTTTCTTTGTAATATTAATCTTTAAAATTCTTTGCATCATTGTGTGAATTTGTAACCAAAATTTCATAGCTTTCTCACAAGTCCACCATGCACGATAAAATGTTCCCTCATACTTTTCATATTTCCAACACTGGTTTGAAATACTTTTGTATATTTTTGATAATTTCTCTGGTGTCATATACCAACAATACATCATTTTATAAACATTTTCTGTTGAATTATGACGTCATGTAAATTTAATACCACTCACATTCTCTCCCAAATATCCATCTCTATGTTATATCCAAGGTTAATAGCCCATTTTGTCATGCAGTCTTTAACCTGTTCTTCTTCTGTTTCAGATCTTAACAAAAGTTTTATACATTTTTGCTATTATATATTCATCATTTGTATATAATTCAGTTTCAAATTCTCTTTTTTGTTTTTCAATTCCAATTTTTATCCATATTAAAACTTTCTTTTAACTGTGCATATGAAAACCATTGAAAACTATGTCCTTCTGCAGTCAATTGTTCTCTTGACTTCATCTGAATTTCCCCGTCCTCCTGTATTAATAAGTCTTGATATGTTAACCATTTCTATCTGCTGTTTTTCTTCTATAGAATGCTTTCTGTGTTGACCTCAATAAAGATATCGTTGGGCATAACCTGGACTTTAATTTATTCCATACTCTCAATATGGCACTTCTCACATAGTGATTTTTAAAATCCACATTAACTTTAACTTTATCATACCATAAAAACCCATGCCAACCAAACCTCAGGTTATGTTTTTCCAATTCTAACATTCTTTTATTTCTCAGCAAGACTCATTCTTTCATCCAAATCAAACAACCAGCAGCAAAATACAATTTGAGGTCAGGTAGTCCTAGCCCTCCTCTGTCTTTTGCATCCTGCAGAATTTTATATTTAACCCTTGGCTTCTTACCCTGCCCTACAAATTTAGATAAATCCTTTTGCCATTGTTTAAAAGGTGCATCATTTTTCAAAATTGGTATTGTTTGAAACAAAAGCAACATTCTAGGCAATATATTTCCTTGCTAACAATTTTCATCCTATAAGGCTTTTAAAGAACTCTGATGTCCCAACAAGGCAACAAGATCTTTGGACTGTTTTATAATGGTTGATTCTAATACAGATCATTTGAATGTATGTCCCATGGACTTTATACACTTTTCTTCTCTGCCCCTCTTCCTCCAATAAGGGCTTTTTCACTCTGCAAACCTTTGGTGCTTCGCTCTTCTGCAAAAGCCAGCATAAGAAATTCTTTCGTGGATTTCAACCCCTTCCTCCACTTTGGCCATTCTATTGTGTGAGAGGAGGGATGTTAATTAGTGGATTCTCTGGCTTCTTTTCCCCTCCCATTCATTCCAGGAAAACAAGTCCCAGTTATTTTTCCTTTCGTGGTCATGTGTTCTGAGGATGGCCAGGATGGTGATGGTGGTGTTAGTGTGTCAGCTGAAAACAAATAGTGTGTTTTTCCCTGCTGAATGAATTACAAAACAAAAGTCCAGCCTTCATTGCAGGCAGTCCAGTCCAAAATGGACTTTAAAGGCGGAGATTGGTGCCTGGGGAAGGTGGGAGGTGCCAGAGCACTTACCAGCCAACTGGAATGGAAGCATTTGTATAAGACAAAATGAGTGCAGCAAGCAGACTGGACTGTCCTGCTTGCACCGAGGGAAGGGGGAAAATACTACTTGATGTGGAACAAGAAAACTCAGATGTAGGTCACCTTCCCAGCAAACTAGAGGTAGGCTGGAAATGACATCATCCTTTCCTGCCCTCCCAAAATGGTAAGTCCATGGACAAGCAGGAGGTTTTGATCCACCTTAAATAAGTTGAGGATTTTAGCTTGAAGTTGCAAATGTCAACCTATGTACTAGGATATAAATCCTATTGAATCTTGCGGAAGTCTTTCTTTCTATCCTGCTCCTTCGAAGTCCAACTTTTGCTTCCATAGGGTGTTACAGGGAAATTCATTGTCTGCACAATTCTTACCTTTGTAGGTATAGACCAGTATTTCTCAACCTTAGCTACTTTAAACTGTGTGGACTTCAGCTCCCAGAATTCCCCAACCAGCCAAAATTGGTCCAGACCTCTTAAAGTAGCTAAGGTTGAGGAACACTGGTATAGACACAACATGGCATCTGAATATCTCTTCCAAGGCCTTTATGGCTGCTATTCCAAGTGCTAGTCTGAGACATGTTTCTTGACTGCTTGTTCTTTCACTGTTGATGGTTGATCCTAAAAGGCAGAAGCTATCCACCATTTCAATATCTTCATTGTCAGTAAGGGTGGTTATTGTTCCTGTTGTTATTAATTTGGTCTGATTTATATTTAATTTTAGTCCTAAGTGAATATACCAAGATACAAATTGTTTTACTACTTTACTTCAAAACTACTTTTGTGCAAATTAGTGCATCTCAGCCTTAGTATGATCCACTATGAAGACCTGCTGGATGTATTAACAAATAAATAATGTGATACATTAGATGTAGAAGAATATCTGTTTTATAGAGATAATTGCAGCTTATACAATATAAACCAGGCATATTCAAACTCAGCTTCGGACCATTTTGTGATACTTTCCAGATATATTTAATATTATAATGCAAAAAAGATGTGAGCAAAAACTGAAGTGCAAATTATCCCAACCCATTATCCTTCAGCCAAAGAGCAGTGCATTCTGAGCCCATTTTCTTGGTATTAAGTCCTTCCTACCTTGCTTTTCTCATTCATTACTTTGTGGGAACCCAGCTGATTAGAACTCAATGTTTATTTGGCTGGTGTTGTGCACTTCCTTTTAAAAATTGATCTATATAACAGGAGCAAGATGAGGTTTAGTGACACTGGTGTTCAATCGGGCAGAACCTCTCAGCTTATGGATAGTACCAAGCTATTTATAACTATGAAGGAAGAAGGCATTTCAACTACCTGCACCAAATGGATTGTAGAGGAGGAAACTCTTCCTTCAAAATTATAGCAATGCATCAAACGCTTTTGAGTGAATAATAGACACTTTCTGAGTAAACAAACTTAGTAACTATATTTTACCTGCCTGCCTGCTGGTTTTCTGGTTTGCTACCTGCTGCTGTTATATATTTAATGTAGGCCTGCACAACTTGTGACCCACTGAGCTGAAGGCGGCCCTCCTGTGACTTTATGAAATTCCTGATTTTGCTGCCTGCTTCAGACTACAAAAGCAGAAGGGCCACTGTTCAACTAGCAGAGCACAATAAATAATGATTGAACAATACTACATTTGGCATGATAGGTTATATCATCGTGCAGAACCTCCTGAATAGCCAAAATGTAGCTGATGAAATATTCAGTCCATATCTAGATCCACAAACTATCATGAACATAAACGCTTATTAAAATCCATTGATATTTGCTTAAATCCCCTCAAGTTCCAGATTGTGATTAACACATACCAGTTATTTGTCAGCTGAGGAGTACATAAATAAAATACCTAAATTCAATAACATTTGATTCCCATCTATGTAAATGAGTCTGCTCTAAGTACAATGTACAAATACAAATCTAAAAGCTTTGCTGGGTAAAATCAATGGCCTCCAGCCAAGTAATCCAGAATTTTGTATCATAAAGTGGCCAAATAGATATACTCAGGAAGCTCACACATATGGGCAGGAGGACTGTAGGCAGATCTTTCATTGTTTTAGCAGCTTGTAAATAAGAATTGTTCCCCAGGTTTCCAGAGGTAGCAAACATTCATCAAGTCTAGTAACCACTGATAGTCCAATCTTCCATGAATTCATCCAAAGGTCTTTCAAAATATTTTAAATTAATGTATATTAGTATATCTGATAGCACCAATTTCACATTTTATCATTTGTCATGCAAGTTATACAATGAAGCAATTCTTTTTATTGGTTCTGAATCTTTCCAGCTTTAGCTCTGATGTCTCAGAGTTCTAACATCCAATCTATTGGAGCTCTCTAAATTCTGCATACCTAGTGTCCTGTTGGCTAAAGATTAGGGAGGTTGAAGTAGGAGCAAGTTGTATCTCTCTAGCCTTTTCTTGAGGGTGTCCTTCAGAATATACTTTCCTTCCCATTCACTCAGAGTATCATGAGATCAGTTAGTCTACATTATTCTTGCAGATGGATGATTGGTAGAAATCTGGGAAGTCCTTCATTCCTTAAATACAAGTATTGTCAACAATCATGCTCAACCCCATTATGCCACTTTTAGCCTTTTCTCTCTTTGGGGATTTACTAGAGGTGATCTATGGGAATCAGTGTTATGATTAGATCATTGGACCAGGATTTCAGAGATCTACTTGCTTGCTCACTGATTGTTGGAAAGGAAGGGAGGGAGGGAGGGAAGGAAGGAGGGAGATCTTGTTGCATAGTGTCCTCTGTACATACCCCTATCAATAGAATTGTAAGACCTATAAGCATTTTCAGGTGATTTGAATTGGGATAGCCGTGGTTGTGGGCTCCAATTCACTGGACATTGTAGTCTGCAGTGGCATCTAATTGTAGAGATGACCCTGAGGCTCATATTATTGGAAAGAGCAATTATGAGGACCGGAGATATAGTCTGATATTAAATTTCTTTCTACTTGTGTGAAGGTTTTGACTAGGGAGAGAAAGGTTCAGGTAAGATGATGGATTGTCTCCATTCTTGTCTCCAAGCTTCTATACAGTATACATGTATAATTTTAAGTTTCAGTTTATTGCTGAAGCTTTGAAGAATTATTTCCATGAATAAATTGGAGAAGGAAAATGTATTTTGACATATTATAGCCTTTGTCCCTTTCTCTAAAATGTTAAGTGTGGCCCTGGCTGCCAAAAGCTGACTGTCCTTGATATACATGATACACATATCCTAAAAATATCAAAGAATCATAGCATTGGAAGGCACCTTGGAGGTCTTCTAGACCAACCCTTTATCCCAGTGTTTTTCAACCGTGGCAACTTTCAGATGTGTGGACTTCAGCTCCCAGAATTCCCCAGCCAGCAAGGGGAATTGGGCATGAACTGAAGGCTGGGGAATTCTGGGAGTTAAAGCTCACACTTCTGAAAGTTGCCAAAGTTGAGAAACACTGCCCTATCCAGAGCAAGAATCCTTTTCATCACTTCTAATGATGGAGCATTCACAGCTTCAGAAGGCAGGCTGCTTCATTACTCAACAGTTCCCACAGTCAGGAAATTCCTCCTTATTTCAAGTTTGGATCTCCCTCTGTAAAGCTTCTACCCACTGATTCTCGTCTTAACCTCAGGTGCTATGGAGAATATATCCACATTCTCTGCCCTGTGACATCCTTTCATGCATTAGGAAACTGCTATCCTGTCTCTCTTTAGCCTTCTCTTTTTTAGGCAAAACATACCAAGTTTCTTTCTTTCTTTAGGATTTAGCCTCCAAGCCCCTCCTTGTTGCTCTTCTCTGCACTCTTTCAAGTTCCTCACATATTTTTTGTATTGTGAAGACCAGAACTGGACATAGTATTCCAGGTGCAGTCTGACCAGTGCAGCATAGACTCATGATAAATAGAGTCAGTTGCTCTAGTGGCTAAGGCTCCAGGCCAGAAACCAGGGCCAGTCACTCTCTCAGCCCAGGTCACCTCACAGGGTTGTTGTTGTGAGGAAAATAGGAGGAGGAAGGACTATTTGGTATGTTCGCCACCTTGAGTTGTTTATAAAAATAATAAAGGTGGGATAAAAAATCTAAAAATTATCATTTCCCAAATTAAGTCGTATTCTGAAGCCTCAAATAATGTGTCCATATCATAAAAATCTATAGTCTGCAAAGAATAACTTTGATGAGCATACAAGCAAAGTATCACTTTGAAGTAAACCCACACAATTATCCACTGCTTTCAAGACACAAAAAATGAGGTCATGGATCAAGGTGGGTCTACCACAGCTTGACACTATACAAAAAGACAGAGCATGTCAAGGTGAACCATGTCAACATTGCAAACTCATGCTTACTATTTGCTAAATTGTTGGAAGTTTATTCGTTTTGATAGCAATAAACAATTATATTGGTTACATCCAAATATTGGTTATTAACTACAATATAATATATGTTGAGGCATTCCATTAATGCAGGGACAACATCCTCTTATGTTTCAATCAAATCAAATCAAAACGTTTATTACAGCCTTTAGGTCAGAAACGCGCTTCAAGAGTTTTAAGCTTGTCATATTATAAACCAACTTCTAGGTAAGCAAACACAATTACAGGATAAAATTAAATTTGAAGTTTGGATAACAAATTGCACATGCAAAATAGCTAAAACTCCAAAGCATAATTTTATTAAAAAGCAAAAACTGTTGTAATACATACTGTACTCTAATCAAATGGATTTAATAGGTTTCTTACATGGAAAATTAAGACTTGGATCTATATAGAAATATTAAATATGAAGAATGCTCTTAGATTACCACCTTAGATAAAGGTGGTAGCCAATATATTAAGTTTAAAGGAAAATGTAAAACAAATTAGTACAATTCATCATAATATTTTAGACGTGAATGTTCCACAACAGATCTCCATGTTTTGTCTTCTTTATCAAAGTATTTTAGAAATGCATTTGAACTTTATTCAGAAAATAATAATTGCAATGTGTTGCTTAAGGGAATAGATGAAACCTGTAAACTTGTAACATTAATAGTGGCTAGGAGAAATGCATAAATTTCTTAAACTTTTAGCTAAAATGTCACTGTAAAAGGTTTTTATTTTTGTTTTAATTGTTCTATATGCTCCCTACAGGCTCCTACCTAGCTCATTGATAGTTTCCAAATATCTTTGCTTGCCTGTTTAATATAAAAGTCAATGTGTCTCATCTCAGTTAGTCTTAACTGCTAAACTATCTTTTTTATACACATGCCATGACTACCTCTCATGGCATTGATCGTCCTGGAATCATAATCTTTCTTACATTAATAAATGGCCTTTGTTTGACAGACTGTATATTTCCACAAATTGCAACATTTTCACAGATACTGGTAAAGGGTTTGTTTACAACTGCCCCATTCAAAGTGGGGTGCAGAGTCAAACTGTTAGAGTAAAAATCAGCGTGATTGGCTAAGGACTCTGCATTGCAAAATGTCCCCTTTCCAGACACTCAAATTCCTCTGCGCTCCAATCTGTAGCAAAGCAATTCTTTATCCATGTTCAAATGTATATGTATGCTCATCTTCATACAGTCCTATATGGGAGCTCTGTTGACCAGCCTTTGGCATTCTTTGCTTTTAATAACAGGAGACCAGTGACTCCCTGTAACTCACTAGCTTTAATAAAATAATCATTGGAGCTTTTCCACCGGAGTCACATTGCAACTTAATATTATATTCGCTTTTGTTGATTTATTGCCATATACTCTAAATAAACTCACTAATGCTTTATTGTATTATTACAGTTTGACACAGTATATACTTATGTGTTTGTTCCTAATGCCTCATTGCATCCTGAAATATCATATTGTTAAGTGTCAATGCAAAGATTAACACGGTCCATTGTGCTGATATGTGAAAGAGGATTCATGTAACTAAAATTGCATAACTATATCCAGGCATCATCCTGAAGCTACTGTAGGTATGTTGATTCTCTTTTTGAAATACTTAGGAGTGCAAGCTTGTAAAATTATTAGACTGTTTCTAAAAACAAATTATTTTGATCTGTATTCCTCATTGTAATTATAATTAAGATTTTTAATAGTTTTTTATACAGATTAAATGTTATACTATTTCCTGTAGAAATCTCATCTTTAAATTAATCATGTTGTTTGTAGGCAATTGAAAGCAGTGGTCTCCTGTAGAGTTGGAAGTATTAAGAGACACATATCCTGTAATTCACTATGAATTATTAACACTTTTTAGACTCAAGCACAGGTCATCAAAAGTTTACACTTTTTGTATATTTTCTTACTGATTAAGTGCTGCCCGTGCTGTGATTGAATCATAAAAGAATGAAATATAAGAAAACACATTGATTAAAAACATTCCATACAAGACCTTTTTCCTGGCACAATAAACTGCTTATTGAATTATGTAAATGTAAATTGAAAGCTCAAAAAGCGAAATAACTGTTATAAAGCTTGTGGAATAATAAAATGATAGATGTATAGATACTATTTAGGATCCTTTTTTTTTTTCCTCTAGTAGGCCTGAACTATACAGAGCTGTAACATATCACCTGAAAGTATGTATTGTAAATTGTAAAGTATTGTAAAATATTGTAAAGTATTGTAAAATGTGGCAAAGTTTATGGCAGTCAGATTTTTATTGGAACTGAAATGAGTTGGAAGTAGAGTTTTGACCAGTAGGAGTTTTCTTCCTAAAACTAAAACTAAAAGTACAAGATTATGATTTTATGAGATCCCAGAAAGAAGAGCAAAATCCCCACGTCTTGTAGTCTTTGCCCAATGTATCTGACATTCAAGTTTTTTTAACCACACATGGTTGCTAATAGTGATCTTAATGTCTATTTCCTTATTTTTCTAAGGATGGAATGACAAAAAATTTAAGCTATCTGTCTTATTACAGTAAGTGTATTAAGAATACATTAAAATATGCCATGGCTTTTGGAAAGCCAGAAGAAGAGAAAGAAGAGGAAGAGGAAGAGAGAGGAAGAAGAAGAAGAAGAAGAGTTAATGTATACTGGTGAAGCAATTCAACTTTTCACTTTGGATAAAGAGAAAGTTGGTTCTAATTTTTACATTAAGTTTTCCTAATGTGTGCACAAACTGAGTTTCCCTTCACATTTTTCCAAATATTGTAATGCAGATTTCCAATTAAAAATGCACATAAATGTGTGTGTATGATAGAAAATACATTTTAGGGCAGAATGTTTGATGCATTGTAGGGGAAACTACCGGAAAAAGTAGATGTGCTCGATAATGCACCTTCATTTATTTCCTGCAAGTCCTTTTCAGCATTCCTGACAAGGTCTTCTAGTATCACCAACAAGGGAATGATCTGCAGAAAGTAGCATAAATTCTAGGCAGAGATCTGAGATATCAGAGTACCTTCGTCTCCTCTGAACGTGGTGATAGTGAAAGTTTACTGTGCTCTAAACTACAGCAATGGAAACTCAGGGTAATGAAAAAAAACACTTGTGCCAAGGCGATGAAATTCTTTGGGTCTGTAAAACAAACATACCATTTCCCTGAGAACTTCATATGAAAGAATATTTGATTATACTCTATACAGACAATTTGCAATAACATATAAAACATTAATCATAGTACAGAATAGCCATGATAATGTAGTTCAAACAACACAAATCAAAATAGCAATACTAGATATGCTTTTTCCCAACATTTTCTTGAAAGGCAATAATTACTCTCCTGTGAACGGAAGACTCTTGCTTCTCTAATTTTCATACTTTTTTCTTACAACACTGCTACATGTTTTCATTTGCTGTAAATACCTGTCAGATCTGAGGCAAGGAACCTCTGCTTATGTAGTACAAAACAGTCACTAAATCACCCACAATGGACAATCATCAGTTCTCAGGACATCTCCCTTAAAATCAACTGCTATTCACCCCTCAAGCTGAGCAGACAGTCCCTCAAAAGACATCTTTTTTTAGTCACATTCTTCTCTTCCTTGACTTTTCCTGTGGTTGAACTTCACTGGCAAACTCCTGTTTGTTCATCCAGTTCACTCATTCAGTTTGGCTATCATTTGTTGAATTTTGCTGTCATTAAATCTGCATGGAAAATCCTGCAAAAGAAAGCTTTGCCATCTTGCAGTTCTTCCATAGGTGTCATGATATAAGTCAACTCTCAAATCACAACAACTCTCAAATCATTTGAGAGTTAGAATGACTGAAATGCCTTTGACCTGTCATAATCTGAAGGACAATTTTGTTTCATATTCATTTTTTTTTTTTGATCCACCATGTTCTTTATTATATGGGGATAGGAGTTTAATAAAACTCATTAACATAAGGAATTTAAACCAATCTCTCTCTCTCTCTCTCTCTCTCTCTCTCTCTCTCTCTCTCTATATATATATATATATATATATATATATAATTATGATTATAATCCAGCTTACCTTCAAGCAGTTTAATATGCCATTCATAGTTTTCCTTCATTACTGGGAGATAAAGTAACATAAGAAGTCATTCAGAGATGACTCCACAATCTAGCAGAACTATTTTGGATTTCAACACAGATTATAAGATTTCTTGTTTAATGCCACACAGGTCCCCAAACTACAAAATACCATTTAATGTTGTTATCAATGATATTTTACAAGCATTTAAAATATTTTGTTTAAAATATGCTGTAATTTACTCCAGCTAAGAGTAAATTACAGAGATTAATTTAATTATCCACCAACATATATATTCTCTATATCTATATTGGAACTGCTGTGTTGTTCTATTACAACTCCTAATAACAAAGGAAGAGGACTTAGCATTAATAAATGAAATCTTTGTGCATATTAACATCCTATTATAATTTAATATTCATTTTATACATTTTTGGATCATTTTTCAAAAATCAGAAAACACAGTGACAAAACAAATCACTGCATAATAATTGACACTGAACAGATATTAAAAAGGGGAGAAAAGTTTTCACATTGTGCTTAACAAGGCTTTGTAAGTGCCAAGTAGGCACCACAGCCAGAAAATCTCTGTTACAATTAGCTTTGATTGAGTTCATCAACCACATCTTTTCAAAACCATTTCTATGACATTGAGTATTTCCCCTTGATCAGCAGATCTATAAAAGTGGTGGTTTAGACAACCAAATACAAGCTAACATTATATATAATACATCATCAATAGGTTTCATAAATCTTCCATTTTTGCTACCTGACTACCCTTGTAGAAACCTGGTCAATCTCTCTGATGGTTGCAATAAATTTCTGATGGACTGATTTGGTTTGGTTGATCACAAGGTGTGGAGGCCTTCTCTAGAGACAGCAAGCATGGTCTGATTTATTATGCTGCTGTTACTAATAACTGTACAGTTTATGAGTTTCATCTTATGAAACCAGCTTGCAATTTATTATGTATTACCTTTCTATTCTATACTTTCTGCAACATATTCAGACATGTCATGTCTTCATAAGAATCCTGGGAGATAGGTTAGTCTAAAAGGCCACTGAATTTTGTAACCAAATAGGCATCTAAGCCCAGGTCTCCCATCTTACTCTGATACGGTAACCACTACACCCAATTATATGTGTGGAAACATTTTCAATAGGAATGGTTTCTTCTTCCCCTTTGTGCAATGATACGAAAAAGCAATTCAACTGAGGTAAAATATGAAGTTCTTCTCCTCTCAGCACTGTATTGTAATTTTATTTTTATACATGTAACACCTAACTTTGAACCTTTGTTGAATACAGCATCAAATGGAATTAATAACAGTTAATAACATTTCCCAAACACATGCAAGCTCATATCCACAGACAGACTGTATTACAAATTATGTATAACTATGTTAGCTATTGAGCAATCCAAGTTTTTTCCCTGCTTGCCACCAGAGTTCTTCATGCAATCTGTTTTTATTGGCCTTTACTGTAACTAGTAGAAAATATGAGTTCAGGAGGAAAACGCACACAAAGCAGGGAAATTCCAGGTTTCATGAATGCATATATATGTGTGTGTGGTGATCATGATATCTCATCTGAGATTCTTCTTCTGATGTTACTGAGATGCTGTAGAAGGAAAGGAGCTTAGCTCCTTGATTAAACCAGGATTGAGATGGTGGCATCTATAATAGGCATGGCTCAGAATCTGTAACACTGTTAGCTTCAATTTTGGAACTCTTTCCAAGTTCAAGTTTGGAACTCTGTGTTTTCATCCAGCTATATAGTAATTAAGTTCCAGACCTGGGGGGCATGTTAGTGGGGGCCTCTTAATGACATTTACAGGTAGTCCTTGCTTACTGATGACTCATTCAGTGACCTTTTGAAGTTATGATGGCACCAAAAAAGGAGACTTACAACCAGTCCTCGAAGTTGCAATCATTGCAGAATCCCCACAGTCATGTGATTACAATTCGGGCACTTGGCAACTGGCATGCAATTACAATGGTTACAGCATCCTGTGGTCATGTGATTGCTTTTTGCAAACTTCGCTGCCAGCTTCTGACAAGCAAAGTCAATGGGGAAATCAGCAGGAAGTCACAAGTTGCGGTCATGTGTTGTCGTACTTAATGACTGTAGGTGATTCACTTAACAGCCACAGCTGGAACTGATGTAGTAAGTCAGGTGTGGTCACATGATGTTTCACTTTATGACTGCGCCACTTAGCAACAGAGTTGTCGGTACCAATTGCGGTCAGTAAGTGACGACTACCTGTACAAGCTGCACCATTACTCTTTTGGTTTCAGCCAAATCACAATTTCTTCTGTAGCACTTTAAGAACAGGAGATAAGTTGTCATTCCTCAAAAAAGAACAAGGCAAGGTCCTTGACATCTCTGTTAATTTGAGCACTCTAGTGTATGTGCACTTGCATACATTAAATAGAGATATCTGAAGATAAACAAGAAAAAAAAATTAATCTCAGTCAACAATTCTGCCCAGATGCCAGTATATGCTTCACTTTATTAGAAAGAATGTGTAATAGCTTGATTTTATGGCTTATTTTCATTGCCTGCATTTTTTTTCCTTAGGATCACACCATCTTTTTTAAAAAGGGTGCCTCAAAGTTCCAGTGAAGAACCTTGAAAATAACGGCATACTTTTGAAAGCAGAGAAAATCCAGAGGCCTTTCGCTTAATGAAGGACACTGCATCTATATTAACATTTCAAAGAACAGCACAGAATCAAGGGTAGGGTATATTTTTAAACTATCCTTTGTCATTATCATCTTCTGTTTACTACTGTTTATCAGCTTCTTTTTGGAGTTCTTTTTTTTTTCCCTTAGCTAAAATAGTTTCTCTTCTATTATGTGAGGTAATCGTTCTTTTCATCTGCTGCTCCTAACCGGCCCTTTTTTCAAAGGAAAACTCACAGACAATTCCAAGAGACAATTTAACCTAAAAGCATTTAATGGTGAAGTTTTAGCATGTGATATTTATTTGCCAGCTTTGCTAAAGAATGCTATAAATCTTGATAACTAAACTTTGCACTAAACATTAAATTAACATGCTCCACAAATTTTATTATTGAACAAATCTTGAGTGTCATTATCCAGTCATGAATCATTCTGTGTCTGTCTTGACTTTTTGCAGCTTAGAAATAGCTGTCTTTATTTAATCTAAATAAAAAAGCAACCATTCCATCTAATAATTAGCATGTTTAAGAGTCCCAGTGGGTGGGATCTTTTAGATCATGTGGTTGTTTTTTCTACTTCCACTGATAACTTTTTTTGGAAGAGATGTCGTTTATATTCACACTACAGGATGAATGATAATATTACTTATCTCTGCATTTTCTTGAAAGCTTCAGTTAGGCCTTAATGCTGATCGTTTTTGCCTCCATTAATAACCAGAGGGAAATAAATGAAATTATGCAAGAAAGCAAGCAAACTGAATAACCAGTTAAGAACAAGATGGTATGGTATACTTTAAAAAAGTGACATCAGATATAAAAATACTTTGGGGAATAATCAACACTTGTGAAAAAAGGCTGCAGTCACTCTGAATGGCAAGCAGTCGTGCCTAAGCATAAATACATGTGGCCAAGAGATGTCAGGGAACAGAGGTTTTTCATAAGAGAGATGGTTATAATATTAATCATGATTCTTATTGGAAAAGATAAACATCTTAGGTAAAGCCAAATAAAGCTTATGAATTAACCGCTTGGATATCTTCCTACAGGTTCTCAAATTCTATGCAAATAAAAGACAAAATGCTTTATTTGGCTAGGTAAGACTAAAAGAAACAAGCCATCTGCAGCTCAGCAGATTTTGAAGATCCACATCCTTCAGTAGTCCTCAAGCTCCTTACATTTAAGAACATCCTTTTCTTCTTTCACCATCCCTTTCCTCCCATCACTGTTTCTTCCCATCAGCTGCTGATTCAGCTTTACTTTTCCCTCCTCTGAAAGCTCTTAGAGAGAGATCTCTCTGAGAATGACATGGCATGATAGGTCAGTATCAACTCTATGACAGTATGGACTACAGTAATGCCCTGAATTAGATACAATACTAATTAGATACAATTACTACAGTAATGCCCTGAATTAGATACAAAAGAGATAAAAAGCAGTTTATTTGAGAAATATGTGTAGAAAGATATATTATGGGTACTATTGCTAAAAATAAAATATATTATGCAACATTGGGTATAACACTATGATCTGGCTAACTGCATACCCAGTAATAGCTATGTTTGGTATGTTTTGGGAATGCAGCTAATTATGATTTAACAGCTTATGTATATGTGAGAGACAGCTTAGGGTAATGAAAGCCAGTTGAGAATGAGGACAGTGCTTCCCCATGTAACACAGTTCACTCCAAGCAATTGTTAAGTGAGCAAATTCTTAAAATACAGTAATAATAATAAAATGTATTAAGAATTCAGCAAAAAAAAATATGGATAAAAATAGAAATGAATGTGTATGTGTGTGCGTGTGTGTGTATGTAATAGCGGCTGGATAGTGTAATGGTTAGAACACCACTCTTTGACATGGGAGACCAGGGTTCGAATCCTGGCTGGTTCCTATCTTACAATTAGGTAGGGATCCTTGGGCAAAGACCCCCTAATGCTTCACCTGCCTATCTAGAATATGATAGCGACACAAACTAAGAGAGTCATGCTGGCTCGGAAGTTACCCAGATTAACAAGGTCTGTGTCAGATGTTGGGGAACCAGGACAATCTGACAATAAGTTGGCTACTGGAACAAACCATACATGGATGAGGCAAGAAAACCTGGAATTGATGGAATGCTACTATAATAGTAGACCTAATCAGAAGGGATATATGAAACATATGAGGGAACTATGGATGGACAGAAGACCTACATCCACACTAACTGAGAAACAGCTAGTTACCCAATGTTTCAACATAGCGAAGGGGAAGCTGCACTCACAAACTGAGATAGACCAACTACACATTATATCCCAGACTCAGGAAGATTTAGAAGAACAACTGGATGTGCAGCCAACATGTGAAGCTAGAATGTCACTGCCACCCCCTCCATTACAGACCACAGGAGCTGATATGAGACATAAGTTCATGGATAAACTAGCTACACTCAACCCTCGAGACTGATTACTTAGGCTCAGTGGAGAAGTACCATCAGATAGTATGCTAGAAGATGCCAATAGAGCCCTCATGAGAATCCCTACTACCACCATAACTCAAACCAATGAACTGGTATACACTAGAGCCACTGTAATCCTGGAAATGCTTGACTACATGATTAAGAAGAACAGTAGTACATACCCTGCCTGGAAATGAGGTTGGGGGCTAAGATCAAGGCAACTCTGAGATATGTTAGCCAGCTGGTAGAACTAAAGTATGGTGTGGAGATTAAGGATAAGATTCGGCTACTGAAAAAAATATAAGGGCCTGATTGTGAAGGGCCCTAGAGACTGCTAAACAAAGGCTCACAACACTGGATACCGGGCTAAGGAGATACACTAGAGAAGCAAAGGTCAAGAAGATAAATGTCCTGTTCTCCAAAGAACCATCCAAGGTGTACTACCAACTGCAGTGCAACAACATATAACAGCAGAGCCACCAGCAGTGGAAACTGAACAGTACTGGAACAACATATGGGAGAAAGAGAAGACACATAACCCCAGTGCAAAGTGGCTGCAGGACCTGAAAGCAGACTGCAGCAATCTCCCAGAACAAGAACCAGTCACCATCACAGTAGCAGACATCCAACAGCAGGTCAAGAACATGAAGAGCTGGACAGCACCTGGCCCAGACATGATCAACACGTACTGGCTAAAGAAACTAACAGCAGTGCATGAACGCCTAGCAGCACAGATGGACAAACTGCTAGCAGCAGGCTCCCACCCAGACTGACTAACACAAGGAAGGACAATACTGATCATGAAAGACCCTCACAAGGAAAGAGCACCATCCAACTATCAGCCAATAACATCCCCAAAACATGGAAAGTCCTATCAGGCATCATAGCCACCAAGCTACAGGGCCATATGGGCCAGTACATGAGCACAGCTCAGAAGGGCATTGGGAACAACACCAGAGACTCAAAACACCAGTTGCTCATAGATAGAACAGTCATCTGAGACTCAAGGTCTAGACAGACTAATCTGAGCACAGCCTAGATTGACTAAAGGAAAGCTTATGACTCAATGTCACACACATGGATATGTGAATGCCTCGCACTATATAAAGTCAACAGGACAGTAATGACCTTCCTCAAGAACTCAACAGGACCATAGAGGACAACTGTAGAATTCAACTCGAGAAAGGTCACACCAGTGGCCATCAAGTGAGGCATATACCAAGGTCGTGCACTGTCCCTGCTACTGTTCGGTATAGGCTTGAACCCCCTCAGCCAGATAATCACAAGGACTGGAAATGGATACAAGAGTGGAACTACCATCAACCACCTCCTCTACATAGATGCCATCAAGCTGTATGCTAAGAGTGATCAGGACATCAACTTGCTGATCCACTTGATCCAGATCTACAGTGAGGACTTTGGAATGTCATTTGGACTGGAGAAGTGTGGCCAGATGGTAGTAAAGAGAGGGAAGGTAGTTAAGACTGATAGGGTGGAACTACTGGCCAGACACATAGCAGACATAAAGTCCAGCTACAAGCACCTTGGTATACCTCATGGGAACCACAATGAGGAGGCAAGAAAGACAGCAACATCCAAGCATCATCAAAGAGCAAGATCCATGCCATCAACATGTATGCCCTCCCAGTCATCAGATACCAGTGAGCTTGCCAAAGGAGGACATGGAGGATGCTGATGTGAAGCCCTGGAAGCTTCTCACAATGTACATAGGTTTTCACCCCAAGTCCAACACCCAGAGGCTGTACACCAGCTGTACAGAGGGTGGGCGGGATCTGGTGTGTGTCAAAGCCACTGTCCTGGATTAAACCCAGAACATCGAGGACTACATCCGTAAGATGGCACCCAAAGATGAGCTGCTGAGAGAATGCCTGAGGCAGCAGGAGACATGGGAGGAAGTTCAAGCAGAAGAAGTGCCATGGCAAGACAAGATCCTGCATGGGATATACCATCAGCAGATAGCTGAGGTGGCTGACATTGGGAAATCCTACCAGTGGCTGGAAAGGGCTGGACTAAAGACAACACTGAGTCACTGATCATAGCACCACAAAAACAGGCAATAAGCACCAGATCCATAGAAGCAGGTGTCTACCACACTAGACAGGACTCCAGGTGCATACTGTGCAGAGAGGCCTCAGAGACAGTCCAACATATAGTGGCAAGGTGTAAGATGCAGGCAGGAACAGCATATACTGAAAGGCCCAACCAAGTAGCTGGCATTGTGTACAGGAACAGCTGCAGAGTATATGGGCTAGAAGAAGCACTGTGAGAAGCTGGAGAAGTACCAGGGGCTGAAGGAAGAACTACAGAAGATGTGGAAAGTAAAGGCTAAAGTGGTCCCAGGGGTGATAGGTACACTCGGGGTTGTGACTCCTAAGCTGGGAAAGTGGCTCCAACTGATCCCAGGAACAACATCAGAGCTCTCTGTCCAGAAGAGTGCAGTGCTAGGAACAGGTAAAATACTGCGCAGAACCCTCAAACTCCCAGGCCTCCGGTAGACTGAGATTGAGGAAGACACATACCAACCATAGGGATGAGAGGAGATAAATATATACACACATATATACACACATACACAGAGCCCGTAATCCTCCTCCTTCCTTTCATAAACTCTATTTCTATTCTTAGCTCTTGATGTCAGCTTCTGCCTGATCTTGAAATACTCTTCTTTGGTGAGTAAATTATTGTAATAATATGTGCCATAACTTATCCATCCAGCACTTGTTTTTCAGTTCTGCATTATCCCTAATTTTGCAGTGTGAAGCATTTTTTAAACACCCTGTCACTGGATTATCCAAGGAAATTGCCCCCTCTACTGTTTTTTGTTTTTCTTTTTAAAGCAGAATTCACCTTCCGTGGCCCCCATCCCATCACTGCTAAGATTTTGGTCTTATATTGATAATAGCAGATTACTAGGTTTTCTGTTCATTAAAATGGTTACTGAATGTTTTAGCATAAATTACAGGAGCAGAAGAGAAGCAGTTTGTTGTAGTGGGTAAGGCACCAGGCTAGAGGTTCTAATCCTGCCTCAGGCATAAAGCCAGCTGGGTGACTTGGGCCAGTCACTCTCTCTCATCCCTATGAAGGAGGCAATGGCAAACCATTTCCAAAGAAACCTTGCCACAAAAACTGCAGGGACTTCTCCAGACAGTCACCAGAAGTCAACATGGATGTGAAGCCACAAAATATACATACAAGAGCAGAAAATTCTGAAGCTTCTGTTTCATGTTAGGCCTTTGCAGTAGTAATATGGGCCATAAAGTGAGGAAATCCACACCTAAGCTGTTGAGAAATATTCTGATTTATCTCTTTCTGTGAATTCAGTACAACAGCTGCCTTCTCCATCTCACAGAAGTGATTGGCTAAATTGGACAAGCCACGGTGTTGCTGGGCAACAATCCTCTACTGTAGAAAAACTACATTATTTCTTTTAATGGAAACTTCTGTCTCATTAATTTTGCTGTATTGTAAAAATTCCACACAACACTAATTAAAGGAGTATCTGGTAACAGTAGCTGACTCTTATCTATTCACCCCAGGATATTACATGCACTTAGTAGCATTAGGTAAACAGAAAAGACAGCTGGGAATTGGGAATTATGACTTGTATTCTTGGCCCTGTTGTAGGCTTCCAGTGCCAAAAATTATAGCCAAATGCAGCTGTGTTCACATGTTACTATACTTGCCAAAACTTCACAATTTTAGACAATATACTGTAGTTGTGGAGACTCTACAGCAAAATTACCCAAGTCCTAAGCTTTCAGCATATCAGTTGGTGACAATGTCCTTCACTTTCTATTTACCTGTAAGGAAAAATAATGAACCTTTCCTTTAGTCTACTTATACAAATATAGGGTGTAGATAGAATACAACAATATTCTTATTTTCCATCTCTGAGATCTATCATCCTCTTTTTGGGAGCTTGAATTGAAAACCTATTTTAGTTTAGCCTGAGGGCTTGTATTAAGCTAGAATGCCTTTTGCCTTACCTCTCTGAATATATGGTCTCCAAACCATATCACAAAATACTTATTTGCTCTACAAAATGGACCTGTTTTGCAAAACAGGCAAAGTCAATGTATACTGTATTTTGGTACATGGTCGAGTAGTTCCTAAGATCCAGAGCAGTTATTGTTATTATTAATAATTAATGGTCACATCAAAATAAAATAAATTCTTGCAAAAAGAATTGGAAGGTTTTTGTGACATGTATCAACTCTGCTGTTATTTCTTTTAATGCAAAGAGATAGATAGATAGATAGATAGATAGATAGATAGATAGATAGATAGATAGATAGATAGATACATACATACATACATACATAGATACATAGATACATAGATACATAGATACATAGATACATAGATACATAGATACATAGATACATAGATACATAGATACATAGATACATAGATACATAGATATTAAAATGAATAAATAAAATGAAGAGATTGTGCAGATCACATGGAGGGTACATGCTGGCAGAGGTAACTTGAAGAAACTGGAAAGATCCTTAAAGTGGCTGCAACAAGCCTTCAGGGAGATATAGCTGCCTTGAGGTTTCATGGAACATCTTGCAATATTGTGAGCCAAGCATCACTCTGGATGACTTAATCAGCCATATAAAACAATAAATATAAATAAAGGTTTTCACTCACTCCAACACTGTACCAAAATGTATGTAGAAATGGCAACAACGTTTTCCAAAGCCAAGCTTGGTAGCAAACTTTTGGGAAATGCTCAGAAAGCTTACTTCAAAGATTGGTAACTTCTTGCAGTCGCCGAGATTTTCTGCTTGGATCAACCTCTACGTGGAAAGGGAACTTATTCACAGCTCTCCATCCATGATCCAACCATTTGTGTCATTTTTCAAGTCTCCCAAAGCCTGCTCCACCACTTCCCTTCCTCTTATCTTTTAGCAATATGCAAATTTGTGGTCTGAACCATGGCAGCTGAAGCGGCATTTATAACATTTCCTATAGACTACCAAACTGCATTGTTGGGTACACTGCTCAGTATGCCACAGCATCAGAGAGGAGAGAGGCAGAGACAGAGAAATAACTGGCACATGTTCATAATGTTCCTGTGACTGAATATCACCATATAAATAGCTTCTCTGTAGATACTTTTAAGATGCAATTTGGCATGAAGGGGATTTATTGTATTGTGCCATGATCTCGTCTCCCAGTTCAAATCATTCCTTCCTTCCAAGTTATTGTTAGTTCTATAGGGAAAATATATGCAGGTGTACAATTGTGCCCATACAATTTTCCCTTCTTTACTAATAATAACTTTAGATAAGTATTATGGAATTAGTGGGTGAAAAAGTGCCTAATTCTTTCCCTGAGGCTGGTATTCCAATTCAAATTGGGCCTGACACATTTGCCAGCAATTGGGAGATCCCATCATAGATTTCACTAATCTTAATATTGGAAAGATTTGTGGACCAACTACTGTTCAGTGTTTTGTCCATCACTCTACCTCTGTTAATTCTCTTTTAACTATTCCATTTAACTCTTTAACTTGTTTATCAGGTGTTCCAGATAGTAAAAAATCATGATGATATGAAGGGACACTAGATCCCTTCTGAGTTTGCACATCTGATTTGTGGCCAGCTCTACACTGCTTATGGTTAAACTATTTAGCAAAACAATGGTTAGCTGCTAAATTAGGGGAGAATTGGGAGGAAGAAGGAGGGAAGATGAGAGAGTATGTAAACAAAGGATTTGTTCATATAATTCAAGCCATGATTGAACAGCAGTCTTGCACTTATATATGGATGATGCTGACTGGAGAAATTATCATTAATTCTGATAATCCTAAACAGAATTTGGGCTATTGTCAATATAATATCAGTGTTAATTAAACATTTCATTTAAGAGATCAGGACCCAGTTGTTTTTCTGAATGGCACAGAAAATTTTCCTTTTTTCCCCACTGAAACTACAAGTAAATATTATATTTGGCACTGATATTTATAATGTTTAAGATTAATCAGGACTTCTATTTAAACAGATTTGAAACATCAATGTAATGCTGTTTTCAGATGTGGTTAACTGAAAAAGCTGAAGAGCCTTAAATGGAATTTATATTAGTAACACTTTAATGCTCACTTTGAATTAAGACAAGAAAAGATGATTTGACTGAGAAATGTGCAAATCTGCAAGGATTTTGCAGATTTCATGGCTTGCTTGAAGTGTTTAAAAGTATAGTCTATATGTCTACAGGATTTCAGTCTTCAATCCAACATGACTTCTACACCAGATGTTTATGCCTACTACTTAGAAAGCAAGGTGCAAAACTGATCACTGAATTGAATAATTTTCATTATTTAATTTGTTGTGGTGATGGTCCAATCTTGACTCCTGGTGACTTCCTGGACAGGTCCATGCAGTTTTACTGGCAACATTTCCAGAAATGGTTTGTCAGTATTTTCTTCCAGAATGTTTTTGGACTCCTCAGTCCAAAAGGTCTCAGTCAGACTCAATAATTGGCCAGTGGCTTTCATGCCTGGCAACTTTTTTTCCTACGGTGCCCTCAGGACATTTCCTTCATCTGATCTCCAGCCCATACCTGAATAGCTTTAAGTTTTCCCACAGCAATATCAGCATTAAAGCAGTATTTAACCCTTATCCAAACATTGCTTTTTGCTATGGATACAACCTGATGTACTTCACTTAGCATTCTGTCAGTGGTACATGGAGGTGACCTGTAGCAGAGGTCAGATGAACTATTGTCCTCTTTAGGTTGGTAAGACACATCTCCTCCCTGTTGGTCCCTGACCATTGCTTTGCCTTTGACAAATCTCTGCTCACCAGTAAGAGTAACATGAGATACTGATCATGAAATGGGAGAGAGGAAGCTTAGCTCTCTCTCTGCTGCTCCCTGTGCTTGTCAGCTATTGTTTGTGCTCCTTTTAAGTGTATATTATCACTCTTCTAGGACACTAAACTCATGTCCAAAAGAAACCCAAGTATTAACTAATAGTCAGGATCCATTTGAACACATCCTCACAAAATAGCTGGATATAACCAGAACAAATTCAATATCTGTCAAGACACAACTTCTCTAGAGCCCTAGCCCCATCCCACTTAAAGGAGAATGATTGGTGAATATTTTCATACCACCTGGTGAAGCAGTAGCAGGAACAAAGCTGGGAGGATCCACCAATCCTTTCCCTCATGTTTTGCATATACTGTAATAAATAAGAGCAGCACCTTCTTGTGCCATAACAGGGATCACCAACAATGGCAGCAAACTTTATGTTGCTATAATTTTCTACTAGTTCAAGGACTGGCTATGTAGCACATTATCTCAGACATGAGGAAAATCCATTTGGCTAGACTGTAAAAAGATAGCATTCTGGTGATGAATCAGAGCATTCTGGCTCCTCTTTCCTATTGCAACCCCTTGCCACCCCCAAAATTTGCCTCAAAAAAATTGGTTCTTTCTGAAGATAATTAAATGCAGCACAGAGTGGGAAGTGTTAAATGGTGGAACAAGATCTTAACAGTAAGTTGAGCTTTTAGTAGGATATGAAATCCAGGCTACTATCATTTACAGGGCTGTGAAACTGGAAGAGTTTTTAAATACATAGAAATAATAATAATAATTTGCCTATATCATTTAGAAACGTATGATTTATATTGTGCTTGTTTTATGATTGGAGCTCCTTTCTTGCAGTTTCTTTATAAATGCATTTCTTTGCCTAACAAAGTTTCAGACTCATGAAGAAACTACTAAGAGCAGGAGTGGCAACATTCTCATCCAAACAAATATTTTACTTCCGACAATCTTTTTGTCCCTTTGGGTTTATGGGATATTGTTTTACTCTTCAAAGATTTTTTTCTATGGTGTTTGTAATTATGGTCATACAAAGGAGAAAATTACAATGTAAATCTATGATTTGTACACATATGACATTTCATTTATTTTGAAATCTCAGAGCTATTATTTATGAAGCTCAATGCTCATATTTAAAATTATGGTTTTGTAATTTTTTTGGAAGGGCTATCATATTTCTCTGGGAATATATTTCAAGAATACTGTCTTGGAAGCTATATTCCAGGACCACATGGGCCTGGGATCGCAGACTGTGCACATTTTGTATAAGTCTGGCCCTCAGCTGTAATTGTGGCTGGCATGATTTTATTCCAGCCTTGATCATTGTCTTTCACCTGTCTTTTTTTTTTTTTTTAATCTTTAGGAGGCTATGAATCAACGGCACTCTTCATATACTGACCCACACTTGGAAATAAGTGTATTGTTCTCAGTGGGACTTACCTCTGAAAAAGCACAGGATTAGGCCATTTTTCTCTCCATCGTTCAAAATGGTAAGGAAATTGGATATCTTACTTGATAAATCTTGAATTCAGAATACATTTCTTACAGCATCCTGAAAGAAAGCTACTAAACTTATTTAACTAATAATTCAAGCGTTATATGCAATTTCAGGTTTACTGTAACTTTAGTTTTTATGCAAAGTTATAGTTAACATTCAGCTAAGATATTGCTTTTCACTTTTTAATCCCTGGAGGGAAGAGCATGAATATATTATTTTTATTATTTGAGATGTACAGTAGGTGAGACATTACATTAGAGCAGCCCCATTTAAAAAATAACTGTGGTATTTTTCCAAAATCATTAAAATTTTAAGATTAATTTTATGAATCCCTCTTTGGCATTCATTCAGTGTAAAATGATAAGAAATACACGTTCTGCTTAAGCAGATACTTCTCCCCTTACATGAGAATATGGAGTGAGTACTGGTGGATGGATATCAAATTCTCCAAGGATAAAAGCAATTTTCTCATTCCTTGCTTCCCATTCTGTTGGCAATTTATATCAAATGTATAAACTTCATTGTGGTACCACTACAATGTTTAGCAAAGGATCAGAAGGGTTTTCAATATTGAGGAATGTAGGGATGAGATGGGTTCTTTGAATAAATAATATGGGGGGAAAGTCTAAAATAACTGGAAAATTAAGCAAGATAAAAACAGAAATATTCTTGAACATGTTGCTTGTTTTAAAAGCTGTGTAAAAGGTTCTAAAGGAAGCAATGATACAATTGCAGATTGTATTTTTAGAAGGTAAAGTAAGGAACCTAAAGTTTAATATAATCAAACAATATTATGAAAAATGTCTAGGTACATGTGTAGGCTGAATCCATAGATGATGGAATGTTTGATATACCCAAACAAAGCTTTATGATCAAGAAGAGATCCAGTAGGTATAATACTTTGGATTATCTTATACATTCAATAAGTTTGAGTCATTGATTGCTGGACCTAAATATATATACCTAAATGTGTTCCTTTATAGCCCTCACCCATGTCTCATTTATGCTACCCTCTCACCATTCTTTCCAAAAGAGAAAGAAGAAAAGATATTAGCAGAAAGTATAATATTGAATTTTGTTAAACCTTGGCATTATACATATGGTACTTTAATGTTGGCTACATGTATATTTGTGAAATTTAATTAATTCATCTTTGTCTGAAGAGGTGAGACTTTCAGGGTTGTAACATCATACAAATGTACTTTAAATATTGGGGAATATTATATAGGAAGATAGTCATGTGTTTTCTTTTCCACAGCATGAAAATGGTGGAGATACCAAATGTACCAACCTCTGATACATTTCCTCATGTTCTCTAGTTTGGGACCAAGCCAGTTTTCAGCTGAAATGCTGATAAAATCCATTTCTATTTGAAGGGTAGGGAAGAGGAAAAATCTTTTAATTCTGTTTGGACTACAAATTATCCATAAAAGTGTCATAGGTATATTTTAAAATTGAATCAAGGGAAAAATAAATCAATTAAGTTTAGGGCCCTCTGGGAAATTACTACTTTCTTCCTCTCAGGGATCCATAAGTGAAGAAATCTTACTGTCCCTTTTTATCTAATTAGTCTATTTTGTCCAGCTCAGCTTTAGTAAACAATTTTTCTCTAACATGACAATTGAATTTATTTCAGTAGGGAAAATATCTCCTCTCAGCATTGCATCACCTGACTTACACAATTAATGCTGGTTTATACTCTCTTCTTTCCTTTTCTTCTCTGGTTTGCTGCATGACAACCAGAGAACACACTTAGGTTTCAACTGATAGTAATTTCAGTTGTTGTTGTTTTGTTGTTGTGGTTGTTTTAAGATAATATTGCAAAGGCTGAGCTGAACTACTTTTATTCATTCAAGTAAAGTAGTTCAGACAGCCAATTTGGTGTCATGGTTAAGGCTGCAGGCTAGAAACCAGGAGACTGTGAGTTTTAGTCCTGCCTTAGACATGAAGCCAGCTGGGTGACCTTGGGCCAGTCACTCTCTCTCAGCCCTAGGAAGCAGGCAATGGCAAACCACTTCTAAAAAACCTTGCCAAGAAAACTGCAGGGACTAGTCCAGACAGTCTCCAGAAGTCCACATTGACTCAGAGGCACCAAAAAAAAAAAAAAAGTAGTTCAAGAGCCAAAAAGTATTATAACCCCTCCAGGTCATCTTTTTCAAACATTTGGAATTGTCTCTGTCCACAACCTTTAGCTTCAGCTCAGCTATAAAAAAGTAAAACAGGAGTGATCCTTGAAGGGAGGTTTGGTGGCTAGTGGAGAGTTAAGAAATGTGTGCCTCTTGTTTTGGTCAGATTTAAAATATTAATAGGAAAATGGAAATATATGGGCTGGGCAAACTTTTTTTCTTGCAGCTAAAGTTAAAGTGAGTACCTCTGCAGTTCAGGAAAGTAATAATGATTAAAGGACTATTTCAGTAGCATGGGGCGGGGGGGGGGGGAAGAGAAAATTTCTCTCACTTACAGAACATCACTGATTCAACCCCCCCTTTTTTTTTCTTTTTCTGAGCTACCCTCTGCTTTTTATTTTAATAAATTGCCTGATGCTGTTTCCTGTCATCTGTGTTAAAAGGGTTTCACCCTAGTTCCCACACAGCCCAAAGAATAAGTATTGAAAATAAGTACCTTTGAGTACTTTACATTTGGGCTACTTAAAAGGGAGAGAGGATGGCAGGGAGGTCCATAAAAATGATATATTAAAAAAAGATTAACTGGGTTTCAAATGAATGACTGTCTTTACATCAGGCAAATGTTATAACCACTAAGCTACTAGAATACCATTGATAGCAACAGCTGAGGTAGAGAGCTGCAGGGCAGCAACCATTTACCCAGTCAAGCGGTGTTCCTACCTCTGCATGCAGAAGTCCAACAGTATGCATGGCTTTTCCAAGAGGAAAATAAAATGCAGCAGGCAAACTGTGCAGCAATGTTTGAGCCACCACAAACTGAAAATACTACTCTCATGTAGGCAGGAAGTACATTATGCTATTGAGATAGTCCTTTAATCATTATTACTTTCCTGGACTGTAGATACATAATGGGATGGGGATGAGGGCCCTCCAGGTATGGTAGGTGACCTGATCTCATGAAAGAGCAGCCTGGCAGCACAGAGATATACTCTATCTTCTCCAGAAAGAGGGTGTTGTCTTCCACCAGGAAATTATGAAGAGCAAGAGCAGAAACCTGGAGGAGTATCTCTTCAATCTGAATGAGTTTAAATCTCCAGAGCCAGAAGACTGAGGAGATCAAGTGTTATTGCTATATCAAAAAAGGGGGAAATGAAAGCCCAAAGAACTAAAAGCAAGTTAATGTAACACTGATACCTGGGAAGACTCTGGAGCAAGCACCTTGAAAGCAGTGTAATAATTACCAGAATGCATTTGTCAAGGGCAAGTCTTAGCAGACTAACTTTTTCTCATTTTTAGCCTTTTCCAACCGAATAGAAAATTGGAAAGAAATTATGTAAAGGGACTTGGGACTCTGCATGATCATCTCTCTGCTCTTCTATCTAGGTGTCAGCAGAATAACTCTCTGAAAGCTATAAAGAACAGGACCAAATTTAGTATTGCAAGGGAAGCTGGCTAAAGAAGGATTAAATTCAAAATTGAGCCACAACTGGGTGTGAACTATGGAGAAAAACATTCCAAATTTTTTTTTTAAAAAAAATCCATCATAATGGATCATAATGCATAGTGCATCATAATGGGAAAGACAGTTTGGCAGAACTCAGAACACTGCTAACTGCTCCATTCGTAAGTCCCTTCCCTCCTGGTCATCTAACCCAGAGCAGACTTAGTATTAAAGAAATTCCAAAAGTTACATTTTGCATACTTTTCCTACTTTTTTTTTTTTTTAATCTGGTAATTTATTTCATAGATTGAGGGAAGGCTATATACTTGATATATCTTGATTTCAACTAAGTTTTGATAAACTATCCCAAGACATCCTGATTAATAATCTACTTAAGTATGGGCTGCATGGCAACAGTTACATAAATTCATAACTAGCTCAAACTTGTACTCAACAAGACCTCTTCATTTATTTATTGGGTTTATACACTACCAGATACAATAAAAATGTTTGGGTTGCTTCCTCATGAATGGTTTCTCAGCCATTCTGAATACTGAGTTGGTACTACAAGGTTTATCCTGGGCCCTATACTCTTCAATATGTTTATTAATAGCTTGAGTGAAGAGGGAGATTTGATAGGGAGAGATAGAAGGGAGATAGAAGGTATGCATTTAAAAAGTAGAAATTTTCATCCAAGGTTTTCAAATATGTTATTGCAGGTCTAGCTCCAGAAATACAAATAATTATAGCTTGTGCAAGTCAATCCTACTGCTTATTCCACATTTCTTTTTCAAAAAGGAAACACCCTCCCCCCAATCCTCAATTGTCCATAATTAACAGTATCCCATTTTCATAGGTCTGATGTTAGGAGCTAGAAGTGATGTCATTACAGTAAAATCACACTGTTATCTCTATGATGCAGTATTTAAAAGGCAAACACTAACTCAAGTTACAAAAGGGCATGTTATTTTCTACAGTTTTAAAATGTGTGAATATCATGCATATGCAAAAATAGCATACTTCAGTGATGCCATTAAAAGTTAAAGAAGGGATTTAAAAAAGTTTACTTAAGTTTACCAGTGATGCACTTATGCTAAGTTTCAAGTCAGAAGATTTACAGTATAAGTGAAGGTAAAAGTTTGCAGATATTTCCTATTAGCTGGGAGAACTCAGGTTAAAAAAGAGATCATGATTTATCTTCTATTACTATATGTAATGGGGAAGACTTTTTATTACTAGAGAAACAAACATGGTAAAATTATAATGCTGCTTCTGTCTTTTTGACTACTATAATATTACTTTAATTGCTAAACTAAAGTAACCTCTCCCATAAACTAGTATTTTCTCCTAGGGTACTCTATCTCTACATTACACTAATTTTGTTTCACTGATATTTATTAATTATCAGTTCTGATTATCTCTCAGACTAGAGTTTAAAGGTAGGACTAGTTAGTCAAGGTGATTCTCAGTGATACACACACATACTGTATATATGCTATTTAATCTTTCAGAAAATTTGTGTGTGTGGATTTGTGTGATTATTTGCTTTATGGAAAACTGACTGGCAGCCTGGGATACCACAAGCAAGAAGAAATACATAGGGAGACAATTAAAGGGGAAATAATTCATCATGTGGAGAAATCTGTGAAGAGAACATTGGGTACACTGCACCCTAATTGCTGTGCAGAATCAAACTTTTGTAAAAATTGCTTTTTCAACAAAGCCAAGAATAGCTATGGATACACACACATGTTTGTGTGTGTGTGTGTGTGTGTGTGTGTGATGAATGTTCCCAGGTTTATATTGAGTAAAAAGTGACCCAAGCCTCTCCCACTTTCACAGAAACATTCATTCCTAAGAAAGTCGGTGGATATAGAGGAGAGAGGATATTTTGTAACTTTCAGGTGGTATATTTTAAGTGTTTTTTTTTAATGTCATTTTAGGAATGAATCACAGCCCCTTATGAACATTCAGTAGGTTAAAAAAATTGCTGGTTGGACTGGGGCAGGATTGCTGCAGTGCATCTGATCTTATTTTTAACACTATATACCCAGGTTGATTCTGTCCGGACTCTGAAACTTAGCAGGGTAGGGGCTGGTTAATACTTAGATACAAGACCAGAAGGCTATAACAAGCTAGACTAGGAAGCTGGAAAAAAAAAATCGCTAGGTACTGATGTCAACTCAGTGGAAATGATGCCTTTCAGGCATTGTACATATATTTAAGAGACCACATCTAAGTCCCCTATGTACTTCCAGTGCATATGGATTCATTTCACTTCAACTATTTCAAAAACCAATGATCATAATGAACTTTAACCATCACATACAGAATCATTCCACACCATCAAATATCTGAATGAATATATGACATATGCCATATATGTGTTCTGAAACGCTGACATGAATGATAGAATTGCAGTGAAGGTTCCTAGATTTTAGCTTCATGTAATTATGATTCAAGAAAAAAATGTTGTAGTTTTATCTGGCAATTAAAAATGTGTTCATTAGCTGCTCTTAAAAGGCACTCCCATATTCCTTATGAAGTATGAATATTATAACTTTGAATCTATAAAATTTCTGTGTACACAGAGATAACTTTTTATCAAGCTTTGCTTGATTATGAGCTTTACATCATGAGCATTGCTATCTAGAAATTGGATTGTTTATTATATTGTAAAATGTATATATGTTTTAATTTCAAGGCCCATTACATGGGACAAGAGAAATGCATCTAGTCTTATAGAATCTCTTGGCTTCAGATGCAGGAGTCTTTAACAAAAGGAAAAGAAATAAATCTTCAGAGAGTTTCCAGAAGACTGTGTAAATGATGTGAAATGGAACTTGTGAAAGGTCATTTAGCCTGAAAAGGATGCACCGAACATCTATTATCAAACCTTCACAACAATGACCACTTAACCTTTTCATTTACTTACTTCAAGTTCATAAAAAACTCCTTTCCATGAAGAAATCTAAAAACTATAATGGCTCTGAGAGGTTACTGTATACCCAGAAACCTTAGTACAGTGGCTCTGGCATGCATGCAGAAATTATAATGCCTCAGACCACTTTTATTTCATTCAGCGCTATAGAATGTACTTTATCATGATCCTAACATATGTTCCTGGATGACAAAGCATATATGATATATGAGAAGTCTTTGATCCTGTAATTCATTCTCAATGAGAAAGAAGTGATATTCACTGTTCTTGAAGAACATTGTGGGCTACTTTTATTTCCTGCCAAACTGCTAACTATTATTATGTATAGGCATGGTCTGAGTGGACACTGAGAATTCAGTTTCCTATTAGTGTGTATGTGTACATTACAACTTAAAAGTTTAGGTCACAATATTTAGAAGCATCTGAGTAATTGATCAGGCCTGATCTGATGCAACATGTTGTACCAAGGTCCTCAAATTTTTGTACTGTTTGTCAGCCTTCTGAGCTTAGTGAAGGTTAGGTATGCACCTTCTTCCAAACATTGTTCTAAATGTCCTTTCTCTGTCAACATCCCAAGTACAGTCTCCACTACATCTCCAAAGCCAGTCTTTAGTCACCAGCTGATCTTCTCACTTGAATGGTTCTGGTAGTGGCATCTTCTTACTGCCTCCCTGCTATCTGAAGATTGCAGGCAGTCAGTTGGTGGATATATCCAGCCACAACAACTGTAGCACTTGTGAAAGCAATGATACTCTGTCTAAAATGTTTGACCTCAGTCCTGTTGCCTACAATGATTGATTACAGCATGACACCTCCTCAGATTCCAACAATGTCCTCTGCTACTCAGACCCCTCCAATACTTCAGTCCAAGGCTGTGCTGATCTTCCCAGCCCAATCACCCTTCATACATGTGTTTCGGAACTCTTCTTCCATTTTATTTCCTACAGTTTCTTCACCCTCCAACAAGTTAACATATTAAAGTCTCTAATGTCTCACACTTGACATCCGAATTCCATCAAACAACTTACTTCAAATAAATTTTGTAAGTATGTGTTTGTGTGTGTCCCCCTGAAAATTTCCTTTCTTAGTCTATAATTTTCTAATCCTGCTAGGAAAAAAGGATTCCGAAGGCCATTTATGATCAGACCAAAAGCAAATACACACACACACACACACACACACACACACATGCTCATTTGCATATATCAATACATTCTGCATTTCCTTCATCCATCCAATCTCATGAACACATCAGTGACAACTTGATATCAGAAATAAAAGGAGACAATCTAGAAATAGAGCAAATGTATTATCTGCACCTGATTTTGCTAGTAAAAAGAAGCAGCCACTGTTCCTCAGCAGGATGGAACAAAATACAATACAAGGCAGGATGCTCTTGTACCATTGCCACATATCAACTGTGGGATTTGGCAAAAGATTTCGGATGCTAAGCAGAATCAAGAAGTGAAGTATTTGCATGAAGTCCCAGGGCACAAAGACTTCACCACATAAGAGCTCCAGTGTATTGAGATTGCTGTAACCTTTGGAAAAGTCAGTAAGTTAAATCAATAATGTCTGTCATACCATCAACAGAGCCTTTATGCATAACATAGGAAGCTATGCATTTCTTTTCAGAAGCCTGCTCCCCTGGCAAGCTTTTCCATTTATAGTTAATCAAAGACAGGGTAAGGAATGTGTGTCGCGACTACAGCAGTAGAATTGTGAAGTACAAAACAGGAGTAGGCAAATGTTGGGATTGATGGACACATTTGGATATTTAAGTTATATGATGGGTGCTCTCATAAAATGGCTGCCACAAGAGCAAGACCAGACACAAAACCTCAATTTACTAATAGGCAAACCAGAGATTGTTCCCTATCATTCCCACTCCTCCCTCCCTCCCTCCCTCCCTCCCTCCCTCCCTCCCTCATTGCTGGGCAGATGGCCACATTTTCAAATACAAAATTAGATGCAATCGCCCACTTCTATTTCAACAAACATTATATTATTTATTTACTTATTTTTAATAATGTTCTAAATTATTTGCTATGGGGGCCTTTTTGGAAAAGAAAGAGAGATATTACTGGAAATAAAGAAGATGCTCAAGGCTGGCTTTTTGCAGCATGCAGTTATTTCCTACTTGTCTCTTGTTTTAGAGTCTTTTAATTAGAAACAAATTAAAAGTGAGGCAGGGAGGCTGGCTGGTGCCCAGGGAGGTGTCTGTCAGCTTCTGATGCCCAGAGTCACATATGTTTCCTACTCCTGAGCTAAATTCATGAAAATGTTCTGTCTTTAATAAAGTCTTTTACTAGCTAATGAAAATGAAATTAACACTGATTGCCAGAAAGAAGTGAAAATGTTTAGCACTTAAACAGAAAGCAGTTTTTTAGATAATGTAAATTACCAACAGTGGCAAAGGCAAAAAGCTGTCACCAATAATAGATTATGTATTGAGGAGGAGAGAACCAAGACTTGCATTTTTTCCCCTATGAAATCAAGAACATCCTGTTTGATGTTGGTGTGTTGTCTTTTAAACATAAATTACTCATTCCGTTACTGTATAACTGTTGGTAATGTGGCATGATTATAAAACAGATGCATATATGTCTTTGGCAGGGCTCCAAACATAACCCTGGAGAATGTCTGTCCTAGTGCGATGGTAGAGATGATGTAAGTCTGAAAAAAGTATTTAAGAAGATAGGGTACAGTTCTAATTTCCTGTATTGGTGAGCTCTGCAAAACATCAAAGGGGTAATTCAATTTGATTGAATTTCAATGAATAACTTTTTAGACTGAATCTTCAAACTGAAACTTCAGAATGATTAGAGGCATCATTTACAATCAGGAATCTTTGAATTGCATCTGAGAGAGTCCAACAAGATTCAAAGATGTAATAGATGTTCTAGTTTTTCAGAGCCTCAGACATTTTTTCCTCTTTACTTTGATGTATTGACAGTCCTGGGGATTGACTGTCTGATAGTGACATAAGTAGCTGGACAATTTTATCAGTTCTGCAAACACTGTCTTCAGAGTAGTAGATGAAGGACATACTGTTGCTGTTTACGGCTCATTATTCTTCTAGAATTTGTTTAGGTAGGTTCTTGTGAAGAGAGAGAGAAAAAGTGCACCTCAGTTTTTTTCCACTTTTTAAAGAATACCTGGCTTGGTTTGAATTATGTGATCTACCTATGTATAGGTAGCAGAAAGTAATTGGCTGGTTTTGGTAAATTAGCTGTATCGTTCTAAAGCACGTAGTTTTTCCTGTTACGATTAATATATGAGCTGGAAATGACTAAAGAAAAAGATACAAAACTGTACAGAAGAAAAATAATAAAGTGATATGTTGAATAGAAGAAATTAACTATCAGGTTATATAGCATGTCAACTTGCTTTTAGTTCCTATCCTATATCTTCATTACTACTTGGAAGAGGAGTAACCAGCATAGTTCAATTTATAGATTATACTAAATTAAGAAAAGTTGTGGGCACTAAGGAGGTCAAGGATATAAGTCAATATAAATCAAGGAACTTTGGAGATTACTAAATGTGTGCTTAATTAAAACACATTTTACAACAACAGTAACAACAAACGCCCATATTAACAGATTGTATGGGGAATAAGGATGAAATCTAAAACAACCATGACATAAGGAACAACTATCCCAGTGATCAGACTAACTAGGTGCTTTCCAGGCTGGGTAGAGTTGATGGTAGTTATGGTCCAACCATTTGAAGACAATCAGTTTGAGAAAGTTGGTACCGATTAGTAGATCCTCTAAAATTAATGGAATTAATAGTGCTATATTATACCTTCAGTCTTCTCTCATCTCCTTGGAACATCTGTCTGAGAATTTCAGGTGCTGGTTGGGTTGGGAAACATTGCTTTAGAGAAAAGGTAGTTGAGCTTTTTGTGTGACCATTTTACATGTATTAAGTTTGTTCAATAAAGTTAAGTTTAAAGTTTCTAGGAAAATGCAGAGACTTATGGTGAAATCTTCCTTTCTAATTTCTCGGATTTCTTTCCTTGAAAGGAAAACAAACAAACAAACTCTTTCTCTAATATATTCTTAAACCATTTGAGAATTTATTTCCAGTTTCTTTTGGTGGTGATTTGAACTTACTTTATTGCTGGAGATAGAAAATGGCACCTTTCTGGGATTCTCAGTTTCTGTTACAAATCTTTTAATCACTCAAATGTCTTCTTGGCTGACTACATTTCCTGGTAAAGTATACTCTCATGTGCCTAGGATTTAACTACTTACCCTTTTCTGCAACTTTTCCAACCTTTAATGTAGCTACAGCAGTTAAAAACTGAAATGGCAATAGAAGTTGAGTTCCTAAAGAAACCCAATTTTCATGGAACTTGTTAAGGGCTTCATCTCTGTTTTAGATGCAGGAAAGAAGAAGTTAAGCACAAATACTTAAGCAGCTAATCTGGAGTTTATTTAGCTTCAAACAACCAGAGCTCTTTGGTAACTAAAAATAATCTTGTCTTAGCTATCTGGGACAATTAAAACTTTCCAAAATTAAAGTAAGAATTGCAGTCAAGTGATATGGTAGTGAATTAAGAATTCGACAATGAAAATTTACACACACACACACACATGGAGAGAGGCAGAGCACGCAACACACATAAAAAATGGGCAGAGCTTTGATCACACCATCATGGCCCCCATCTTAACCTGTGGACACTGATGCTTGTGCAGGAGGATATTGACCTCTCCGCAAATTAAAGAGTAAAAGAATAAACCTACAGAATGTATATCTTTAGCAGGTATTTAATTAAACTGAGTCCAGCAAGATAAAAAGCTTGCAGATGTTTTTCCAATGATCATGAAAGAAGAAAAATCAAAGCACGCACACACACGCACGCACACACACACACACACACACACAAATCGAAGGATAAAAAGGAAAAAATCCAAAATATTAAGTAGCTCACCCACACATTATCTGAATCTGCAGCAGAGCAGAACAGGTCAGGAATATGGAAGAATAAAAATACAGGAAATACTTCAGAACAACTAGAATTGTTATACAAAGAAACCCTTGGAAAAAGTCATTTTTCCTAGCAACATGTATGCAGAAGAGCTCATTAGTGTTGTAACCTACTTGGCCTCTGGAGATATATCAAATATTCTAAGTGTCGGAAAACTACTGTGAGTAATTTCTAGTTGAGTTTGCACTCAGCACACTTCCACCCTTTCTCTGGATCAGAGCAAGCACACATACCACTCAGTTCAATGCAGCCAAAAAAGTAGTTTGTTATTTATTTAGTAAATATCAGCAAGCATCAAAAATATCAAAAACATTTAACTGGCAAAATGAGACAAAAGGTAGGCAAAAGCAGAGAGGCACATACCTACATGTAAACAACAGGCAACAATATCTATATATCTATCTATATTCAAAAGCACAGAACTTCACAGAGCCACTAGAAACAGGACTGTGGATGAAAAGGAGGGCAGCCTTTGATTTATTCCACTTTTAACCCTTTTATGTACATTGCAATCCAGAATAGAGATGAACAGTATGATCCCTCCTCTATTCTGCACCATGAGACACACAATCTGGTGAATGGAGATGATGTATCCAACCCTAAAGGCAAATTAATAAGTCTAGGTGAAGAAAAATAGATTTCCTTAGACAAGTGTTTCTCAACCTTGGAAGTTTAAGATGTGTGGACTTCAACTCCCAGAATTCCCTAGCCAGCATGGCTGGCTAGGGAATTCTGGAAGTTGAAGTCCACATACCTTAAAGTTCCCAAGCTTGAGAAACACTGCCTTAGACAAAGCAGGTTGGGCCCTAGTGTAATTGCCCTGATTTGCTTCCCTGAGGCTTAATTTGACTTAGTAGATGATTTGTATAGTCTCAAATTACTTTGGGCCTGTATTATGGGACAAAGCCTCTTTCAGCTTTCTTGTCAGTATGGGCTGAAGTGCTTCCAGGTTGTGTTGCTTCAGGGTTTGCCAAAGGAACTCCATCTAGGAAGCTTCCTTCCGCCTTCTTCTGCAACACTGTCAGAAGGCCTTTTGGCTCTTTTGGACTGATAGCAGAAGGCCAACAGTGTGAAAATGCATATCTGTATCACCACTGGGCTCTCTCAGTGCTGATCAGGTGACCAGTGGTGGGGGGAGAGCCAAGTGGCACAAAGGAGGTTTTCACAGTCCATTGGGTCTCTCTCAATAACTCATCAGCAGTTGGTAAGAAGGTGAATGTGTGTAGAAAAGCTTGCCCACTCCCTGGGCCACAACTCTATAGCTTATACTAAGGGGTCCTAAAAGCTGAACAACAACAGCCTGGATAGCAGGCTGTGCCACCACATATGCCCTGGTTTCTCTCCCACTCTTGGTAGTGCTGAAGAAACTCCATAGTTAGACAACAGCAGCACAGAAAGTGCCCCTTGCAAAATTTCCTCACTGCATTCTGAGGAAACTCAGAGGCTCAACATCTGCAGCACAGGAGGGAGCTGAGTCATTGCTCATGCTGATGACACCCATCTGTGTAGGGTCTTGAGGGTTTTTGTCTCCTGCATGGGCTACGGTATTCCCTGAAGTCTATACTGCAGCCATGATGGAGTCTGGGAGAACCTTCAGGTTACGCTAAAGGAAATATTTTCTTCTGTAGAGCAAGTTCTGAGAAAGAAGGCTGAAGGAGCTCTAAAGCAGACCAAATAAAAATAATTTGGTGGCTTTACTTCATCATAGAAGTGAGGGGCCCACTGTTGCTGTGTTTCATTTGAACCTTTGCTGAACAGGAAGTGTTTCATTTGAACCTTTGCTGAACAGGAACACTCTTTCTAAGTGTTGGACAGCCTGACAAATTATCCTTTAATCTGCAGCTTCTGGGGTGTGATTCACCACTCATATTCTAACACATCTCACAAGAATATGCCAAGTCCATGTTTCCCTCCCTGCTCAGGCCAAAAGGGAAGAAAAGTTTTACTGCACGTATCAGCAGCAAGAAAGTTAATCTCCTTTAAAGTGCTAGTTTAAAGAGGATGAGTAATTTCCTCTATTAACTGAAAGATCATAAAAGTGGATGCCTCTTTCTTTCCCTCCATCTGTGTTTAGTCCAACTATTAGGTGAACAGTACTTCTGCCCTAAACCATCATTCAACTTCATCTGTTTAATGAAATAATTACAGCTTCCTTTATCAGTCCTAGGACAGAATAAGCAAAATTATTGCAATTCATTGTCCCTATCTTTGGATCAATGTCCTCTTCATTTGCAAAGCTTCACCTCGTGAATTGTTAGTGCCAGGAGACCATGATCCTTTTATTTCATTAATAAGGCTCTCACATGTTTTACTGCTTCCAAAAGCACTCTTTCCTATTAAAAAGACACAAGGTGTTTAGCAAGTCTTGGTCTCTTTTTTGTGAGGGAGAGTCTTTTCTTCAATATGCTATTAAATATGCTACCCATAGTTCACCTTTAGGCAAATGAATGTGACACTGAAACAGCTTTGCAAATGTTAAAACAATCAAGATTACAGAAGTCCCTGGTTTCCTAAGAACAGATGATTTATCTTCCAGTTGTGTATCTAGGAAGCCACTATTACTTCATAAATTATGAACGGAGTTCTTAATTTGTGATGAATGTTTCTGTCCTTGAAAACTGCTTGTCTCAGACCACCAAACAAGTAATTTCAATCCTTATGAGAATTACCCAGCTAATAAACTCAAGAAGCAAGAGCACACATTCAAATTTTGAAATTATAAGTAAAGTCAGCACATTGTAAGGGTAATCTAGGAAATTGCTGTTGGGATTGGCTGTTTCCTTCAAAGGACATATTCAGGAGCAAATAACATCTTTGGGATAAGATCTTCTGTGAGACGATATCCCAGACAAAAAAACTCCCTATGTACATTGGCACTGATGATGGCGGTGGGGCAAATGATGACTTGTCACCTCTTAAATACCATGACTTAAGTACTGGGGTCAGGCATTGTATGATGTAACTAAATAATTCTGGCATTTGTGTGATGATGACATCCACACACATTATTTTGACATAATTGCAGTTTATTACAGATGCTCTTGTTCCCAGCTGCTCAGATGATCTGGATTAAACTCCCCTCTTTTTTAAAATGAGAAGGACAGATTACCGTGTGGTACCGAGTTCCATTTTAATAGTCATTGCATCTGCAGTATGAACTATTGTAAATCATGGGAAGCCAAAGAGAAAATGGTAAAATGTTTTCCCATAAATTTTAAAGTCCCTTTCCTGAGCAGGAATTCACAATCCCATTTTAGTGTTAAAAAAAAAAGTCTTTTGCATTTGTTGGCAAACTATTTTGCAAATTAAGGGAGGAAATCCTTTAAACCAAGAAACTGAAAAGTTATAAACAACACTTCTGCAAAATAAAATCATAGACTCAAGAGAAATTTTTTTAAAGCCTTTTTCAAAATAAAAGGAGTGGATTCAGTGTCCAATTATAATTGTTACAACAGTTTCTATTTTTAATTAAGAATTTAATGCAATATAATTGATTATTCAAGCTGGACATAAATGGCCCTTTGAAATTCTTCATTAATTCTGCACAGATCTGTGTCCAACACTCTACTTGTATCCCCACTTCACTGAGACTTGCATAGATTTTCACCAGTTCTTGCCAAGTCTTCTCAGTTGTTGTTCCAGAAGAAATGTTGTAAAGCATATTTTGTAGCATTTTCTCTGAATGGCAGGGATGGAGTTTCCTATAGGCAAGACTCCCAACTAATCCTTCTTGCTGGATACTCAGAATTATGCTTTCTTTCCTAAAGCCAGGGTGTCCTGGTGCCTTCCCCCATTCTTCTAAATATGGTCTCCATTAATGTTCCTAGGAAAACATGTTCACCTAACATCCAGCAGTAGCAAGATATAAAGCTCAAGCCAGAAATATTTCTTTTGCACAAGGGTTAGAAATATGGGACAACTAACCTCTACTAAATATGAAACTTTATTTTAGGAAGTTATCAGGAGAAAAAAATAAGACTTCATTCTGTACTTGCTTGCTTATATGCTACTATGTATACCTAGAAAGGGAAGCCATGCACTAATAAAATGGATTACTCTTTGCTGCCAGACCCTCACTTCTTGCTATGCTCCCAAATTTTCTCCAGTGCATGGGGAGTCCCATTTTTGGAAGGCTGGAAAAATTCCTAGAGATCTGCTGAAGGAGGAGGAGACAGGAAATCTTGTTTGTTCATGCGACATACTGGGTATTTGCATGTATCTTCCTCTGTGGTTCTAACTTCAGGCACTTACTTCAGAAATAGCTAAGCAGCTACTTTATGCCTTCATGGTGTCCTACCTGGATTATTGTAATAGCTGTGGCAGGCCTTCTGACTCTGCACTCTGCCCACTCATTCATATTCAGAATAGTGTAGTGTGCGTGGTCCTAAATCTTTCCTGATATACCCCTATTTCTTCTTCTGGTTCAATCCCTATGATGATTGAGTCTTCAGGAGCACTGCTGGTGCTGACCATCCAGACCATGTATACAGGAACACCTGGTTAACAATTCAAGTTCCTCTGCACTTAGCTCAATTATGCAATCAAGGTAATTTTGTTTCTTTTTACATTAAAATGGCACCTCATATTTTAGGTCCCCCCCCCATCTAGTACCTGCTCAGTGGAATTGATTCACCCTTTAATAATGTCTAAAGTCTGATTGCTTGAAGTTTAGAAAGGCCCTTGAAAGACTTCTTTTCACAGGATCTTTATAAAGCTGGAAGAACCTTCATTATTTGCCCTTGGTTGTACTAGTATTAAGAAATGTTATATTGTTTATTATATTGTATTAGGAAATGTCTTACACTGATTATTACATTATTACATCCAGGTATTGGTTTACACTGTATATTATTTATTTACTTGTACTTCATTTAGTTATAAGCACACACTCAATAAAAATATTACTACTACCAATTACTACCGCATATAATTTACATACAAAGAGAAGTAGATAATAACAAGCTAAGTTCTCAGCCCTCTTGTCTCTGTCTTCCACATCTAGAGGGTTAGTTTCTGCATTGGATAGTTTCCTCTGTCCATGAGATGCTTCATTACTGATAGACCTGGCTTTCTGGAATTCTCAATTGCCTGGAAAATCTCTACCAAGAGAGGACACTATCTAGTTCCCGTTAGTGGTCTTCTGCACATGGAATGGAATTATGTAATGATGAGGCAAGAAGAATTAGCCTGCTTGTTCTCCTACCCTTTGCATTTATTTATAAGGTATGTAGAATGATTGTTGGAAGCTAAAATGCCTACAGACATGTGAATACAGGTATGTACATGTAGATGTTGAAATATATATACAACCCCTTGCTTTAAGGTCCCAGAATGTTTTTAGTTTCTTAATTTCCAGATAACATGATTTATCAGTTTTTAAAACTTAATATTTATCCAGAAGGCTAAATGCTTTTCTTAGTACTCCTATACTTAGAAAACTTTTTTTAAAAAATCACACCATTTGGTACAGGGAGATGGTTGGTGGCATGAGGTTTGTAGGAAATGTATTATATGAAGCCTTCTTAATGCCTCCTTATTCCTCTCTTTTATGTTTTCTTATTGGTAATCAATATTCCTATCCTTCTTTGTGTCAGCATTCCCACTACCTCATGTTTCACATTCTTTTAGCTGGCCTCCAACTGTTTTTCCCCCACATACTTTTAAGCCAATAGCTCTTGTTTGAATCTGGATTGTTCTGAATAGCCTTCAGCCTGAGGGCTGTTTTAACTGTTTCCAACATATTCTGGTTATCAATTCATTGAACATCAGATGTGAATTCCAGAGAAACAAAAGATATCCTGAGAAGAAAGAAAGAAAGAAAGAAAGAAAGAAAGAAAGAAAGAAAGAAAGAAAGAAAGAAAGAAAGAAAGAAAGAAAGAGGGAGGAAGGGAGGGAGGGAGGGAGGCAGGCAGGGAGGAAGGAAGGAAGGAAGGAAGGAAGGAAGGAAGGAAGGAAGGAAGGAAGGAAGGAAGGAAGGAAGGAAGGAAGGAAGGAAGGAAGGAAGGAAGGCAAGCTTGACAATTGATGCTCAGACTATAAAGGTCTGGTTTTAGCACTGATGAAAATAATCTACTCACATTAAAAAAAAATGTGCACCAAGAACCACTGATGATACAGTGATTGTGACTAAAGAACTATCAGCTTGCATGTCACATTGTTAATATAACTTCTACTTCTATGAACCCCATAGTTCTAGGAGGTGAAAGAGGTTACATATCTTTCTCACCTGGTTTCAAAGTCAGGTATGGTAAGTTTTGGGAATCTGTGGTTAACTTCAGGGTACCTCAGATACATGTTACTTTTCCTGCATTGCCATTAATGAAACAAATTGCCCCAAAGAACTAGAAACTCCCCAGGCACCTCCTTTCTCAACTATCAGACATACAATGTAAAGTTAGCTGTTGGGGAAGAACTATTATTTTGTGACACCTTGGAAAACAGGCAAAAAATTCTTACTTGACCCAGAAGCAGTTAGTGCTGAAATAGCGGCATGAGTACTATTGGCCTCTCTCCTCTAGGTCTACCATATCTGAATCATAAAATTCTGAACACCCACTAGATGGTAACAAAGAGTTAGATCTGTATGTGTTTCTTTCCTGACAACTAATGGTCCTCTGGATTCTGCAGCCTCAGTATGGTAGCCTGGGAGGAGAGAAGCCTGCTTCAGATAAATGGGTTTCAATAGACTGGATAGGTTCATTCACGTTAACCCAGAATTGGGATGGATATGGGTCCTTCAATATTTGGCCACAACATCAGTTTTCTCTGAAGGTGCACCATTCCTCAAAGAGAGTACAAAGATTGACCTCTTAAGATTTGTTACAGGCTGATGCATAAACTCTTACAGTTATAAAGACAAAAACTGGTCCCACATCTTTGCACAGACTATTCCTATTACCTTATAATAACACATATAGCTTCATTGTGCCTGTCCTCATTTATTTAAGAATAACATGTTGTAAAGGCTGCAAGTATATGATTTAAACAGAGACGGATAAAAGAATAATTGTCTGCTAGGCTATCTTTGCCAAGGGTAAAAGCATAATGAAAACTGTTGTGAATCAAATCTCGCAAATGGGTATCTTAGAACTATTGATTTGTCAGTATGTAATAAACCATTTGATGAAGGGTTTTTTTTTAAGGGGTTTTGTTTTCTGTAGCACATATGCTGTTTGTAATTCCTATTTCATGTCTAAGTGTGTGCAAAATCAGGATGTCCAGCTGAGTTACTCTAAGAACATCAGTTGAGAAAAGTCAATTTACAGAGCTCAGAACTTCTTCTCAAGGTGAAATGAAGCTGCATTTCATATACCATTTAAAATACATAAATAAATAAGTAGGTGGCAGCAGATAGAGTGCCATTCAATCCTTTCTTTTCATATTATCCTGTCCCCCCCCCCAAAAAAAACACCTCAGATGGATAAGAGCAATTATAAGAAAGAAGAAAATGACCCCAATTCCTAAGGATCCTAAAATTAAGGAAAAGGGGGGAATATGATAAGTAAAATTAGAGTGTCCAACAACCAGGAAGTCCAGTTTTGATCCCATTTGGGTGATTTAATAAGCAAACTACTTCAGCTTACATCACTTCAAAGATCAAATGATTCAGTGTGATAACAGCATCTCATTCTGGAAAGCTGAAATTCCATGTTTTCTTTACAAAAATCACATAACTCTTGGGATGGCAGCTCAAAATCTAAGCAGGTTCAGACCTAGTTGGTTGGGACCCCACCAAGAAATACCAGGGCTGTAGGCTAGGGCAGGAAAGTTGCAAAGAAAAGAAACAGAAGAAGGCAATGTCAAATTACTTTTACACTGTTATCAAATTAAACTGCATGGATGTATCCATATAGTCACCAAAAGCTGAGCTCAGCTGAGGCCATCTTTATTTTTACTTGTATATCACATCTAATTAAAAATCAAGAAATAAACATAATTTGTTTAATATGATATTGGATAAATGTGAGGCCAAATAATCTCATTTGAGGGAATGATTTCAGAGAAATATGGAGATTTGTGTAATGTGTCTATGCTGCATTTTCTTTTAATGATACATATGGGAACATGGTTTCCTCATCTGCTGAGATGAAGTCAAGCATATTTTAGATAGGGATATTTGGGGTTAATGTCCTTGAATAATATTGACTGATTGAATGTTTGTTTTTGTTCCTGGGTTGTGATTGGTTGACTGGCTGGTTGGTTGGTTGGTTGGCTGGTTTTTTATCCTTGAAAAGAGGCTCACTTATACCTTTGTGGTTGTGCAGAGACAATTTGTGAAGGAAAAAAAAAAGGCTACTATCATGGATTGAACTACCAGAAGAGAAACCCAACCCGGGGGGCCCCACACACACACACAAAATAGGATAGTGCAAATGTTTTTGCGTCTTAGTAGATTTGGCAGGACTAAAATGGTATGTTTTATTTTTCTTTGGTTTTCTGGGCAATTGGTAAAATAAGATTGTAAAGATTCCCTTTGAGTAAGAACCTGTAACATTTCAAAACTATAAATGCAGTGGTTAGAAAATGATAATGAAGGAAAACAGCTTTGGGAATTTGTTTTATTTTCTGCTTGGTTGATTGCACTGAAGTCACAGAAACATTACATTTAAAGCTCCAACAATGTTGCCTAGTTTCTTACTGAAAGTATGTCATAGTAGTTGCCTCAAATTGCTTGTTGGTACAAGTTAGATTGGCCACAAATTAGGAAATTAGTGGCACTGTCATCTAAACAGATGGATTGAGGGAATGGATGAGAGCATTGGCTGTCTAATGACCTTTGAGAAGATTCTGTTTTTCTACTCAGAAACTTTATAAGGTCATAGGCTTTGTTTCAGGTCTAAATAACTGTTGACATTTTACATTAGCCAGGAGCAATTCAGAATTGTTTTTGTTGCCTAGGAAATTATTCCCATTGGTTCCCATTAATATAAGTCAGATTTGTTCAGGGTGCTATTCTGAACTATCAGAAGAGAAACTTCCAGTTAGTGGATTTAGAGTATTCCATTAATAGTTTCAGTTGCACCGTATATAGATAAACCCATGAGTTCAGTGTATTAATTGCATCACAATGGCCTTGTTTACATTACCCACATTCATCACCCTATTGTCATTTATTCAGTTGAGAGTAATAATTTTCCTCTTTCCCCCTCCCTTTTTGAGAAGCTATAGATTTGGAGAATATGACCTGTGAAGTAAGCAATTTTATTTCTTTGGAGTTAAACTAATAGGATGCTTTTTTCTGATAAAATATGCATGAGATAAATATATTTCTTAAACTTGTTTTCAGATTTATATTCCCACAGACATTGACTTCAATGAGGCATGCAGTTGGGAACAGAATGTGGTCATACATTATTTAGTTGGGCAGTGTCATGCTAATGAATCAAGAAAATCTGGTTGGAAGTTCAGTCTTAAAACAAATTTGAACAGTAAATAAATAAATTGTGTACAGTTAGGGATTGTTTTAAAGTACAGTCAAACTTTCTGGTGATTCCTGAGTTAGTCAACACTCTTTCAGCACAGTTTCCATACAGTATCAGATGTGGACCAGGTGCTGCACATTTCAAGAAAAGATCAGACAAAGCACAGTATTAATAGCAATATTTATCAGATAGAGGTAAATTCATCAACTTTAATCAACCTTAGTTTCTCATTTTAAAAAATGCAAAAAACAAAAACAAAAACTTGCAAGGAAATTCACACACCTTTTCATGTGCATTTCTCCTAAAGTGCACAATCTTGCATGTGTTCTTTTCTTATGTAAAGATTTTTGCAGCAATTTTCCATAGTATATACTTCCAAATACACAGACATTTGTGGTCTCTGGGTTCCTAAATACTTATTTTTGTGTTTGGTTTTTGAAAGCAAAGATACCTTTCAAAATACAGAAGAGTTTATTTTAATAATTTTAAGATCATACCCTGCCTATAGCCCAAACAACTATTTCACTGACATATTGCCCTAACAATTTAATAAGGACTGGGGATATGCTTCTAAGCCCCAGCCCCAACATCTCATTCTCTGAGCAACCATGTCTGCCAGTAGAGAACAAATATTGGCAAGGGTGAGGCATTTTTGAATAAAGCAAAGGCTTCCATGTGATGGAGAACCCCGCAAAGTGGGGGTTCCAGGTCATGTGGAAAGCTTCAAACTGCTGAAAGCACAATGGCTTTATCTCTGCAGATTTCATGTTGTGCATGTGGATCACAGGAGTCATTCACACATCAGGTATGGTTCATTGGTTGGAAGAGTGCATGATCAAAAGGCTTGCATAATGCTTTTGAGAATTGGGATATTTTTTGTTGTTGTTCAGTCATTAAGTCGTGTCCGACTCTTCGTGACCCCATGAACCATATTGCGCCAGGCCTTCCTGTCCTTCACTGCCTCCCTCAGTTTCATGCTCATTGCTTCAGTGATGCTATCTAACCATCTCATCCTCTGCCATCCTGTTCTCCTTTTGCCTTCAATCTTTCCCAGCATCAGGGTCTTTTCCCAGAGTCCTCTCTTTGCATTAGGTGACCAAAGTATCTGAGCTTGAGCTTAATATTGGGATATTAAGAAATGCTAAATGAATCATACTTGTTTTTACCAAATGTTATTAATATGAACATATTCATATAATATTTAAATAAGCTCTTTAAATGATCTTCATAGAGATTAAATGAAATCCTCTTATTGCCAGGAATTAAGGAAGACTGCTTATTAGAAAAACATATAGAAAACAAATATGTTGGTAACTCTGCAAAATAAACATCAAAGCATCAGGAGAAAAACAAAAATAGCTGAATCTCATAGCTTGTCTGTGTATGAATGAAGCTATTTTTGAAAGGTCCAGTTTATGATTGCTGGTAATCTCCTTCACTACATCTACTCAAGTCTTTGTCAAGAGGAACAACATGTCTCTCTGGTGAACTTTGCTATATTGAGCCTGTGTGATGCATCTCTGCAAGGTGGGTTATGTCTTCAAGATAGATTATTTTATTTATTTATCACAGATAACCCGTGAATCATAAACTACTAAAATGTGCATGCTTCCTTTCTGAATGATGTTTTTCCAAAGCAAATCACTTTGCTTGTACAATCATTTTATTATATAATCATGTCTCCCGCCTTCTCCTCTTTCAATTAAATTTCAGAGGTAAGCCTTAGACACTTCAAAACCTCTTTTCACATAGCTTTGTTTTAGTAGTGTTGTTACTGTCACAGCTAATGGAGAGGTGCAGGGGTTGCCCTTGAGAAATTCAGAAAAATGATCTACACAATTTCTCTGTCAATAAATCCAGGAAAATTTTTCAAATAAGAGGTATTATGTCAACCTCTAATGTTATTGTAAGCTGTTTGCTCTTTATAATCTAATCTCTAATGTTATTATAAGCTGTTTGCTGTGTATAATAAAATCTCTAATTTTATTATACTTTTTTTGCTCCTTTGGATCTTTGTCTCCCCATACTAGCAGGGTTGCTATAAAAGTAGTCAAGATGATGCTTCATGGAAACCAGCATGTAGCTTTCTTGGCAATAACATAGAATAGGTCATTCTGGCTTCTTCCAGAATGTATTTTAATTTCTCAGGCTAGTCTGCAGATTTGAAATTTCCTGGTGGTCTCCCACCTGGTTACTAGTTGGGCCAGACTCAGCTGAGCTTTCAAGAGTTATTTACAAAATTATTTATCCATTCTCAGATGTTCCTTTCTGTGTGTACTGAGAATTTTTCCAGGAATATGGAATCAGTAGCTCATGAGTTTAAGAAATGCATAAGATTTTGTTTAGGTTTCTGGCTGCACATACTGACTATATGAAATTAGTTTCTGAGTATATGGGTTCTGTTACATACATCCAGAATGCATGCCATTAACTACAAATCTGCCCCCATGAACTACTCTCCTGTTAATTTCCATTCTCTATTTCTGAGCCAGTCATTTTTTTCCCCTAATCCAGAGCATATCTGGGGGAAAACCAAGGGCCACAGCAGGACCACATAATCAAAGATGATGGGTTTTCACAACAGGGTATGGGATAAGGAATTTCTAAGTTCTTCTTAGCTGTCTCTCTTTGGGGAAAATTTGGGGGGATATTTGATACTGTTTCCACCTGTTAAGTTCTTTCCAAGTCTTAAAACTTTAGGATAACAGTGATAGGAACTTTTTGAAGAACAGCTCCACAATTTTTCAGTGGAAACCAGTTTTATACGTGCACAAAAGACTGATCTTGAATTGTGGGTTGCTTAACTTTGCTTTAAACCAGTTCTATATAGCAGAAGATAAATTATTATCTCTTTCTATCTATGCATCCCATTGATGAAGCAGTGTTTATGGACCATGTTGTAAGGTATAATTTAGAAAAATGCAAAGTTGATTCAATTCCTACCTAAAAAGTATCTAGCAGTTTAATAAGAGAGGACTTCCCTGACTAATTGTGGTTGATCTCACAAAACTAAGCAGGGCTACACCTGTTTTATATTTATATGGGAAACCATCCCAAAATACTAAGGCTAGATGGGAACTAGGCAATAGTAAATTTACCATTATATTCCAGGTGGATGCAAGACCAGCCAACAGTAGGACATTTCTTTATTGTTACCAAGAAAATGGCACAGATATGCAGTTGACACCAGACAGTAACAGGATTGATAATGACAAGAAGAAGAAAAAATGCTGACCTGGAACATTTTGAAAGGCATATCCCACTGTTTACATTGTAATATTCATTAATGGAAATGTCTGTGAATATGATAGTATCTACTAGTATATTTTATGAGTTATTTAAAATTGCATTTAAATATGCTTTCTTCTGAGCATTTTTGTATAAAAACTGAGGAACCATTTTTTAATCTCAAATCTAGGAAAAACTTTATCAAACAATCAAGATTATTCATTCAGTGATTCTCAGATGATACTAAGATATAGAAGGCAAGTTACAAACTGAAGAACTAAATGGCCACTTTCCTACAATCCATAATTCACACAGTAACACTCGTAAACTTGTCTAATGTTAGCCTTGATTAGATTTTTGATGGCTTAGCATGTTATAACAATCAACATTAACTCGATGGCACATAATCAATCAGTCAAAATGGGGGGAGAAGAAGGAGAAGCTTGAAAAAAGTCATGATTATATAGGGCTGATGAGATCCTTGAAAAGAGATAAGAAGCTGAAAGGGCAAAAGGTGATCTATGAAAGGGTATATGGATATGGTTGAAGCAAGGGTAGTTTACAATTATAGAAAGATGCAAAGGGTATAGTGGAATGGTGTTGGTTTATATAGATTTAGGCATTCCCTTTTCTTTCGTTTATTTTATTTATTTATTTTATTTATTTTTCAAATTTGTATGCCGCCCATCTCCCCCAATGATTTTGCTTCAGTTTCTTCCTGTTTCTTATCCCTTTTCTGTACTCTAAATAACTTCATTTCCTGCAAAAAGGAATAATGTGATGTGTATGCTTGTATGTATACAGCAAGTTATACAAACCAATCACATTTGGCTAGTTTATGGTGCAATAGATTTTGCAAAGCTAAAAAATGAGTTACAGATGTAATTTGGTTAGTTGTACTATAAAGATGGAGCAACTGAATATGGGTGAGAGTTATACTGTTCATTTCTTTACTGAAAATAAAATAAAATAAAATAAAATAAATAAAATAAAATAAAATAAAATATGACCATTCCTTTTACATGGCATACCAAAATGAGACCCAGTTTGGTGTAGTGGTTAAGGCATCAGGGTAGATACCAGAAGAGCAGGAGTCCTAGTCTCACCTTAGGCACAAAGCTAGCTGGGTGACCTTGGGGCGGGCAGTCTCTCTCAGCCCTAGGAAGCAGAATCTTGCCAAGAAAACTGCAGAGACATGTCCAGGCAGTCACCAGGAGTCAACATTGACTCAAAGGCACAAAAACAAATATATAGAAATATATATTTACCTCTCCTACTAATGGTCTCATTGTTGTAGAGACAAACAGGATTTTAAAAATTAAATTTAAAAAAAATGGACAAAGAAGCTTGTCCCTTCTGTTATGGCAAGTGTTAAGATGAAGTTAGGAAACTGAAATTCTGCTATGTTCAGCTATACACGTCATGTATGCTTGTAATCTTTTTTCATAAAGCCTAAATATTAATTATGTTCATCAGACAACCTTTGTATAATTTTCAGCAACATTTTCTATTCATTATTTTAGAGATTTATTTGTTTATTTATTTGAAAGATTTGTATGGCTACCCATATTAAACAACTCTGGGTGGCTCACAACAGCAGTAAAACCAGCAACTGTACAACATAACCATAAAGCAATAAAACAGTAAAACGATCAAAGAAAAACAGAAACCCTGCACTTTAATAATCCCCTTAGGATGCCCTGAAGCAAGCTCCAATTACCCTCATTCCATTCTTTCTGTTCCAGTCTATCCTATCCCAGTACCTTGGTAAAAAGCCAAGTCTTGATGGCCTTCCAAAAGACTTAAGGAGTGGGGGTCTGCTGAATTGCTGTGGGGAAGATGTTGCATTAGGTATAGGCAGCCATGGAAAAGGCATGCTTCCGAGATCCCACTAGGTGGCAGGATTTCAGGGAAGGGATCTGGAGTGTGCCTACTCTATCTGATCTAGTGGGGCAGGTAGATATTCTTAGGGAGAGGTGGTCCAGCAAATAACGAGGTCCTGTGCCATGTACGGCTTTAAAGGTAATAACCAGCACCTTGAATTGCACCAGGACGGAAACTGGGAGCCCCTACAGCTCATGCAATAGAGGGGTAACATGGAAGAACCTATGAATGCCCAATACTATGTGCACCACTGCATTCTAGACCAGTTGTAACTTCCGAGTGGTCTTCAAGAGTAGCCCTATGTAAAGCATATTGCAGTAATCCAAACAGGAAGTGACTAAGGCATAAGTGTCTGTGAGCAAGGCCTTCCAATCCAGGCAAGAGCACAATTAGTGCACAAGGCAAATCTGTGCAAGGCCCCCCTAGCTACAGCTACCACCTGCTCATCAAGCAGGAGCCATGAGTCCAGGAGGACCCCAAATTATGCACCACTTCAGACTGGGGGAGTGCAACCCCATCCAGAGTCAAGATGACAAGTCACCAATCCCTGGGGGGCCAAAAACCTAGAGCCATTCCAACTTGCCAAAGTTGTGCTGAAAATGGTTTCTCCCAATCCGGAACCATCCAGACCCTTACAGCCTCCAAGCAATTGGAGCTGTACCATCACCTGCCCGGCCAGGGGTAGAGATATATAGCTGGGTATCATCAGTACCCCATGCCATTGGATGACCTCACCCAGTGGAGTGAAGTCATCCTCATGTAGATGTTAAAGCAAAGAGGGGAGAAACCTGACCCCTGAGGCACCCCACACTGCAGGGGCCTATTGCTCAACCTCTCCTTGCCCAACAACACTGTCTGGAACCAGCCATGGAGAAAGGAAGAGAACCACTACAAAATGGTGCCTCCCACTTCCAACCCCCAGAGCCAGTCCAGAAAGACACCATAGTTGGTGGTATCAAAAGCTGCCAAGACAACCAGGAGAGCCAGGACAGTTGCATCACCCCCATCCTAAGCATCCTGAGTACCCCATCAGCAAGGGCAACCAATGCTGTCTCAGTGGTATACCCCAGCATGAACCCACAGGTCCAGATAATCTCCTTCATCCAGGGCCCTCTGAAGCTGCTTGCGAACCACTCTCTCAACAACCTTCCACAAAAAGGGAAGGTTGGAGACTGGACAAAAGTTGTCTAATATGTCTGGGTCCAAGGATGGTTTCTTGAGAAGGGGTGCACGACCTCCTCCTTCAAGGGAGTTGGTACCATCCCCTCCCATTGCTTGCACCCAGCCACATGCCACTTCCCAGGATGCTTTAACCAGCCAGGAGGGCATGGATCCAGAATGTGAGTGGCTGAGCTCACAGCCATGAGGACCCTGTCATTTCCTCAGGATCAACTGGCTCAAACTCCTCCCAGATAACAGGGCTCAGATGTCCTCCCAGATGTCAGGGAGCTTGTCTGAAAAATTTAAACAGGGACGGGTAAGCCATTTGCATGTAATCTTTTTGTTAGGAACAACCAGACTGTCACAAAAAATATGTAAGCTTTCAAAATCTCCAGAATTCTTCATCAGGCAAGATATTAACCACAAAAGAGGGTGGGAAGAGAAAGAAAATCCCCAAATGTTTCAGCTAAGAGAGGTAACTTGAGATGGAGGTTGCAGGTTGAATGAATAGTTACTGTTAGATGTTGTATATGTTAGGTTGTACCTTATATTGAGGACCAATAGGTGCTCTCTGTTTTTCCAATGTTCCTTCTCTTGCCATTTGCTAAATCACATTAAAGAAAGCCTTTTGACCAATGTTCTGATAAATATCACATCTGGACTGCAAAAATGCAGATAACCATTAGTTGGCAGCAAACAGACTCAGGAAACCAACTTTTGGCTGCCAGCCAATGGTCATCCAGATTTTTGCAGTCCAGATCTAAGTGTACACATATTTCTGAAACAAAGCATGTAATGATCTAAAGGATTGTGAAAATAGAAAGTAATTAGCATAAATATTTCCATTTGAGCAGTTCTCTGAATGATATTCTTCCCCAATGCTCTGTAAACAATAATTAGCTATCTAGAAGATGTTCAGTTTACCTACCTGTGGTTTTACAAAGTTTCTTTTTAAAAAAAATAATAATAATTTTATTAAAGTTTTAAAATAGGAAAGATTAAAAACTGACAAAAACTAATATACAATAAAGAAAAGAAAAAAAAAGAAAAGCCAAAGCCAAAGCTAAAAGTGCAGAAAAAAGAAAAGAAAGAAAATATAACAGTAGCTTCTGATTTTCTTTATAGCAGTTATAAGTATAAATTTACCTCTTACTCTATGATTATAACATGTCTCTCATTTTTTTTATAATCTATTTTTTTTTCTCTAATCATCAAAACCATACATAATAAGCTTTTTTTTTTCCCAGTTTCATGCCAAAAATCTTTAAGGGGTTTCCAGTCAGCAATACAATTAAATAATGTTTTTTTCTATGATCAAAGAAATCAATCTGGACATCTCAGCAAGTTCCATCATCTTTACCATCCATTCCTCCATTGTAGGTAACGTCAGATCTTTCCATTTTTGTGCATATAATAATCTTTCTGCAGTTATCATGTATAAAAACAAAGTTCCATGACTTTTTCCCAACTGTTTATCAGTCAGTCCCCAAAGAAAAGACTTTGGTTTCAATTGTATATTAATCCTTAAAATCTTATGAATTAATGTACATATTTGCATCCAGAACCTTCTGGCTTTTTTACATGTCCACCAAGCATGATAAAATGTCCCTTCTTGTTGTTCAGATTTCCAGCATAAATTGGAAGTAGCTTTATACATTCTAGACAATTGCTCCGGTGACATACAGTACCAATGATACATCATTTTATAAAAATTCTCTTTGAGATTGTAACATAATGTAAATTTCGATCCTTTCAGTCCCATATTCTCCCACTGTTTCATTTGTATATTGTAACCAAAATTTTTGGCCCACTTTATCATTTTTTCACTTGTTCTTCTGTTTCAAATTTCAATAAAAGTTTATACATTTTAGCAATAACTTGTTCACCATTTGTATACAGTTCTATTTCAAACTCAGTCTTACAGTGTTCAGAACCAAAACTTATTTTGTCTACCTTAAATCTTTCTAATAATTGTACATAAGAAAACCATTGACAAGTGTATCCTTCTGTTATTAGGTCTTTTCTTGATTTTATTTTGTATTCTCCTTGAGAAAATTCTAATATGTCACAATAAGTTAGCCATTTGTGTTTACTTATCATTTCTCTTCTATAAATGCTCCTTGTGCTCAGAGGCACAAAGGTATTTTCAGGCACAACCTGGGTTTATATCTGTCCCATATTCTCAGTATGGCACATGTAACAAAATGATTTTTAAAATCTACATTACCCTTAGCTTTATCATACCATAAACATCCATGCCACCTGACTCTCAAGACATGTCCTTCTAGCTCCAAAAGCCTTCTGTTTCTCAGCAACTTCCACTCTTTCATCCAAACTAAAAAATGTAGCTGCAAAATGTAGCTTCAAATCAAGTAACCCCAATCCTCCTCTTTCTTTTATATCTTATAACACCTTATATTTAACATGTGATGTTTTCCCCTTGCCACCCAAATTTAGATATATCTTTTGGCCATTGTTTAATTGGTACATCAGTTGTCAAAATGGGTATTGTCTGAAACAAAAATAACATTCTGGGCAGAACATTAATCACAGAAATTCTCCCCAGCAATAACAGTTGTGTTTTCTCCCATCTTAATATATCTTTTTAGCTTCATTCCATGTCTTAATATAATTATTTTGAAATAATATACAATTCACATTTATCACATTAATACCTAAGTACTTTACCTGCTCAGTCTTAAAACCTGTTTTATACATCAATTCTGTTTGATATTGTATCTTCACATTTTTTGTTAACAACTTTGTCTTGTCTGCTAATCCTGAAATCTGCTATAGCACCAAATTCTTTTAGTTTTCCCATTAATATTTCAATTCCCTTTAAAGGATCTTCTAAAACTAGCACCAAATCATCTGCAAAAGTTCTTAATTTAGAAATCTTTTTAAATTTTTACTCCCACAATCCTCTCATTCTGTCTTATGCCTCTATTCAAAATTTCAAGGACCGAAATAGACAGATCTTATCTTATGTCTTATCCTTTTTATATCTCACATGGTTTTGTTTAATTTCCATTAACAATAATTTGTGCTTTCTCTGAAGTACAGTGGTACCTCAGGATACGAACTTAATCCGTTCCGTGACTCTGGGCGTATCCCGAGTTGGTCATAACCCGACGCAAATTTCCCCATAGGGTTCAATGTAAATCCAGTTAATACGTTCCACCCTCCGAATCTGGTCGCACCCCGAAGCAAATTTTTCCATAAATTTCAATGTAATTACCGTTAATCCATTCTGGCATCCGCGGACCATGCGTCAGGGGCGGGAAAACGGCTGGGCGCCGCACGGCGCAGTGGGAAAATGGCTGGCACGGAGGGAAAATGGCCGGGCGCAGCGCAGCGTGGCACAGCGCAGCAGGAAAACGGCTGGGTGCGGCGCGGCGGGAAAACAGCTGGGCGTGGTGCGGTGCAGCGGGAAAATGGCTGCGGACCACGTGTCAGGGTGGAAAAATGGCCGTACCCCGAGGCGGAGTTCGCACATCGAGGTAAATTTTTGCGGCCGGAGCTGGTCGTAACCTGAAATGTTCGTTAGTAGAGGCGTTCGTATCCCGAGGTACCACTGTATAAATCAACTTTACCCATTTTATAAAATTCTCTCCAAAATTCATATCATCCAAAACTTTAAATAAGAAAGTCCAGTTCAAATTGTCAAAAGCTTTCTCTGCATTTGAAAAAAATTAATGCAGCTTGTTTCTCATTATATTGTTCCAAATATTCTAGAATTTCAAGCAGAGTTCTGACATTGTCATTTAACTGTCTTTTAGGTTAAAAAAAAAAAGATCTTCATGAATAAATTCTTGCAAAATTATTTTCAATCTATCAGCTAGTGTCCTTGTGAACAACTTAGGATCTTTATTCAATAAGGATATTGGTCTATAATTTCGTGTTAAAGTCAAATCTTATCCCTGTTTAGATATTAGTGCTGTATTAACCTCTTTCCAGGCCTCTGGCATGTTTCCTCCCTGTAAAATAGAATTCATCATATTTTGCAGAGGATGTCAAAGTTTATCCTTAAAACATTAATACTAATAAAAACCTGATGATCCATCTAGTTCAGGCACTTTTCCTGGTTTAATCTTTTTTATAGTTGCAGAAACTTCCTTTATTGTTATAGGTCCATCCATAATTTGTCTTGTTCTTCTGTAATCCTTGGTAGATTTTGTTTTTTTAAATATTCCTCTATTTTCTCCAAAGGAATGTCATGCCCTTTATAGAAATTAGAATAATAGTGGTGAAATGTTTTTTTGTATAGCCATATTATCCATTAATACAATACCTCCCTCTTGAAGTTTCAATATGATTTTCTTTTCTTTTTCTTTTCTTAGTTTATATGCCAACCATTTCCCTGGTTTATTTGCAAATTCTTTTTTTTTTTTTGGCTTTGCATAATTCATTTTTATTTTCATTTCTCTTACTGTTACCATAGATAACTGTTGCTGTAAAAACTTAATTTGTTGAGAGATACTTATCTTCTCTGGAAATTTCTTTAATTCTTCTTCTTTTCTTTTTATCTCATTCGAAATAGCCTGTGCTTTCTCTTAACTCTTCTTTTTGAGTTCAGTATTACCTTGTATAAAATAACCTCTAATAAAAGCTTTACTTGCATCCCAAACCATTCTTAAATCAGTGCCTTTATTTAAATTATTTTCAAAAATTTATTTTAATTTCTTTTTACAGTCCTCCACTATTGCTTCTTTCTGTAATGTTTCATTTCGTCTCCATCTAAAAGAACTAGTTTTCCTTTTATAGACCAAATTCACAGAATTATGATCAGAAAAAGTCTTTGGTAAAATCTCTACTTTAGAGACCTCAGTAACCAAGTTCTTTGAAATCCAAATAATGTCTATTCTTGAAAATCATCTATGTCATTTTAAAAAGTAAGTGTACTCTCTTGAATTACCATTTATCTGTCTCCAAACATCCACTAATCCTAAATTGTCCATCAAATCAAAAAAGACTTTTGGTAATTTATCTTGAGTGATTTTAATTTCTTCCCAGTTGTGGGGAGATCATGCCATTCCAATTCTCCATCAAATACTAATTTTCATTAATCTCTCCATAAATTGTTTATAGAATATAACTTTATCCTCATTTGGGGTATAACTTCCCAACACCTTAACCCCATGTAAGTCAACTTCCACCCCAACAAATCTACCATGCTCACCAGTCAATACAAATTCGGGTCTTAGTTGGGAATTAATATACAAAACAACTCCTTTTCTTTTCTGCGGGGGGGGGGGGGGTCCTGTTGCAATAAATTCTCACCCAAATTTTTACAGATTAAATATTTTGTAACCTCTTTCCTAATATGAGTCTCTTATAGGCAAATTATATCTTGTTTTAATTTTTTAAATAGTGAAAGATTTGCTTCATTTATATTCCATGTTAAGCATTTGTAATCCATAATCAAGCCAAAAATTTAGAAAAGTCAATCCCCGTAGCACTTAATTTGGAATCATCCCTTTCAGAATCCTGTTGGGTCTGTTGTAATTTTTGTATAATCTCTTGTGACTCCTCCATTTGAATCTCCTCCAGTTCTTCTTTAATTTTTTCTAGAAACTTTCTTGCCTTTTGAACAGAATTCAATCAAAATTTGTTTAAAAGTAAAAATCACACTTTCCAGTTTGTCCCATTGAAATGGGATCTTTTTCTGTTTTAGTCTTTTAGTCAGGGGAAAAAAAAATCTTTCTATTATGTAGAAGTCTAACAGGAATTTTTTTAGGACAATTATATCTGTATTATCAATCTTCAATCTTGTATTAAAATGCTGTTGCAAAACTTGATCCTTTGTCTTCTTCCTCACAAAATGCACCAAAACATCCCTTGTGACATTTCTCATTCTTACAAAACTTGAATTTATTCTATAGACTTTATTTGTTTCTGCCTCTGTATCCTCCTCTTCCCAAAAAAATTGCCAAAGCTTTTATAATGTTTTCTCAAATATCTTCATCAGAAATTTCTCTGTCTATGACTTCTGTCTTACTCTCCAAAATTTCCATTTTGTCATTAATTTGTTTCATATCTCCAGACTCCTGTTTTGTAGAATCTTCTCTCTTTTGAACTTCTTCTTTCATTTCCTCTTTTATCTTTACAAGTCTTTAATCTATTCTTTTTTCAAAGCTGAAAATTTAGTCTCAAGTGACTCAGCTAGTTTACTACCAAGTTGGTCAAACATTTTCTAAAGTAAACCTGGTGTGATTTCTCTCTCTGCAGGCTGTCCTAAAAATGTCGTACTCCCCTCCATTTGTGCCATTTTTTGAGTTGTTGCCATTATATTGTAGTCCAAAAGTGAAAGTGAAAGATTTTGTCCATTAGGTGCAAGCTAATAAAGGAACAAGGGAAAAGGAAAAAGCAACCCCCCCCCACTTTTCCCCCATTTTTTATCTTCCTGTGCCTTTGAGGCTTTCACTTTGTAATTGCAGTCAAATGTCAATCCACATCTCCATAGTTACAGACAGGCACACAATTTACTCATATTACACTTTTCTTTTGTAAAATCCACCAATTGTCTGCAGTCTTTAGTAATAAACAGAAAACATTCCCATGGAAGTCTAATTCATTTGCCCAATTTATTCCAATGCACTTTCATTAAAAAATCAATATACAGTGGTACCTTGGGATACGAACGCCTCTACTAACAAACTTTTCAGGTTACGACCAGCTCTGGCCGCAAAAATTTACCTCGATGTGCGAACTCCGCCTCGGGGTAGGGTCATTTTTCCGCCCTGACACGTGGTCCGCGGCCATTTTTCTGCCCCTGACACATGGTCCGTGGCCGTTCTCCCACTGCACCGCACGGCGCACGGCCATTCTTGCGCGGCGCCTGGCCATTCTCCCGCCGTGCTGCGCTGCGCCTGGCTGTTCTCCCACTGCGCCGCGCCGCGCCATGCAGCACCCAGCTGTTCTCGCGCGGCGCCTGGCTGTTCTCTCACCGCGCCGCGCTGCGCCCGGCCGTTCTCCCGCCATGCCGCACCACGCCCTGCCCGGCCGTTCTCCTACCACGCTGCGCCCGGCCTTTTTCCCGCCACACCATGCTGCGCCCGGCTGTTCTTCCGCCGCTGATGCGTGGTCCACGGACGCCAGAACGGATTAACAGTAATTACATTGAACCTTATGGGAAAATTTGCTTCAGGGTGCGACCAAATTCGGAGGGCGGAACAGATTAACCGGATTTACATTGAACCCTATGGGGAAATTTGCGTCGGGTTACGACCAACTCGGGATACGCCCAGAGTCATGGAACGCATTAGGTTCGTATCCCGAGGTACCACTGTACTACTAAAACTCACATGTCTGTTTGTAACCTTCAATTGGGCGAAATGGTGCATCATATGGCAACAATTTTTGAAGCAAGGTACTTCAAATGGGCTAACTTACAGAAAGCATCCAAAATCCAGGACCCATTACTCCTGTGGGATTGAAATTTGGAAAAGTTGTGGCTGCTTCAGCTGTTGTGGTCAGCTGAGGTCACATGATCATCATGGGCATATCCCTGATATCTTTTCTACCTCTCTCTGGCCCCTGAGCCAATCAACTGGTGGCAAGGCAAGTGGCGATTGGCTGCTTTGGAACTGAAGCTGAAGTCTGAGATCTCTTAATGGTGATGGGCAGTGAGGGAAGGATGAGGGAGTGACTTGGATGCCTGCTGGCAAGGTAGGGCTGGCTGGAGGGTACCAGCTTTTGACAGGTGAGCCCTCTTCCTCCCTGGCTCTTAGGGACATGCCAGAATGGAGAGTGGGGGTACTGTTTTCCTCACAGTCCCTTGGTTCCCCCTCCCCCCAGCAAAGTGGCAGGCAGTTCAATGGGTCAGCTGGGGAGGAGGAGGAGGAGGAGGAGGAGGAGGAGGAGGAAGAGGAGGATGTAATGGATAGCGGGATAAGTGGGGAAGATTCTGGAATGGAACTTCAAGGTTGTCAGGAGGGGGAGAGGCATTCCAGAGCAAGCGGCTCCTCAGCCCGCAACAAGAGTGTGGGAAGATGAAGAGGATGAGGCTGGCCCCTCCCTAGAGTCTCACAGGTTATAGCCACTAGTTGCTTTAGCATAGGTTTAGTCTGGCAAGATTTTGTCTATTAGGTGCAAGCTAATAAAGGAACTAAACTGTACTGGATTGCCTTGTTGCTGTTCTTGGGCTGAACCTGACAGAGAAGGAGGCTTCACAGGGGCTCTGCTGAGGGTCATGAGGAGTGGGGAAACAGTGCCAGCCTATATTCTGTGCAGAAAGAAGAATGTTCCCTGCCAGTTTCCCACAAGTCAATGGGGAAGCCAGCAGGAAGTGTGAACTCTTCTGAGGTGATGATGGCACTGTATACTTTGGGACTGAAATCTGCCAAAGTTGTGGCTGGGACTCATTACTCCCATGGGATTGAAATTTGACAAAGTAATTTCCAATGCTCCCTGCCAGCTTCCCACAAGGAAAGTCAATAGGGAAGCCAGCAGGAAGTCAGAAGTTTCTCCCATTCTCAATCCTTTTTTGCTGCCTGTGGTCATTCTGTTCTCTGTTTAGGTAAAGGAAATATCTCTGAAATGATGACCCAGTGGGTCACAGGCTGTCTAGTAATATTTTAAAAATAACTGTCCCCTTTGTCTGTTTCAAACTTTTTAAAATCATCTTTTTGTTAAGCTTTTTGCCAAAAAACCTTGAATCATTAAGTCTTTAAAGCTTCTTTTAGTTTTGTAATCCACGAAAAAAGAAAAGAAAAGAGAAGAAACTCAATAAGAGGGGTCTTATCCTGCCACAAAAGAAAATCTCTCTTTATCTATAGAATAATTAATTCCAAAAGTAAATAAGAAATGAGGTTCAGCTAAGCTTACTGTCTGTATAGGCTACATTGTAGTTGTGAGCATAGATGGAATCCCACAACTCTCAGCTGCTCAACGCTTGAGCAAACTGAAAAATCTTCTGTTCCTTATGTTTACTCACAAAGAGCAGTTGTCTGGGGTACAAGTGGGCTATCTCATAATGTCTCCTTGATCTGGAGACATTTTGGCATCCCTTTGGGTGCTGATCTCTGCCACAATGCCATCTCTGCTCTTTTGAAGACATTTAGTCTGCCATAGACCTCACTGGAAGCTCTTAGTTTTACAAAGTTTCTTGAATTGTTAGTATTAAACCTTAAAATGAGGTATCAGTTCACAGTGTAACAGCTTTGTTTTCTTATAAAAAGGGAGAAGTAAGAGATAAGAGAAAAGAAACAATGTATAAAATATGAAAATAGTTGATAAAATGTAGTGTTTTTAATTTTTATTATGGCAATATAGTGACTGCACTGCAATTTCACGGAGAAATCCAAAAATGAAGTAATCTACTTTCAGTAACTACGCTAGGGGCTATTTTGTAATAAAAGTATGTGCACCTTGACACCATTTTCCATTGGGTTTTATTTATTGAAGGCCCATAATTAAGCTATGCTGACTACAGAGAACAGTCTCTGGGTCAAGGTGGAGGTTAATAGAAAGATGTTAATATGATACCTATGTGCCCAGTGGGTACTTGAATAAAAATAGGAATTCATTTTCCATTTCTTCTGGCATTCTTAGTTTTCTAACAGTAAGAACCAATATCCAAAGCACTGTTATGTTTGAAAGTCAATGACCCACAAAATGTTTCCTAAAATAAATACATTTACTGTGCATTTATTATCAGAAATATTATCAGAAAGGTGATACTATAGAATGTAATATAATTAAACCTGGAAAAAGTATGTTCCTCAATCACTTTATTTTTATCTCTGCTAAAAGAAATGCTGTTGGTTTTCTTGAAGAATAAGGGCCAGGTACACCTGAATTTAGCTGATTGATTTGGATTAATCAGTGAGTGTCTTAACTTGCATGTTCTGGTTCTATTTTGAATATTAGTATTTTGGAAGCCACGTGTTGTAGGAAAATGAGACTAACATTTGTAAATGTTAATTAATAATAGGAAGAATGGGGAGGAGAATGAGAAGGAAGAAGCACTTGACTTCTGATTCTTGACTCACAACTTCATTTCTGGCCAGCTCCTATATGAATGGATACTGAGCTTTGGATAGCTCAGGTCCCCCTACATAGCTATTCTTCATTTTTCTCCTCTCCATTATCTTCCTGTGAGGGTGATGTCCATAAATACCAATATCCTTGTTAACACCTCTCTTGGGATTCACCAGGCTTCTTGGCCTACCTGAATTTATTTTTAACCATTTTTTTAAATTAAAAAGAATAATAATTGGATAATAATTAGATTCTTTAAATTAAAAGACTAAGTAATTAAACTGAATATAAAAAGATGCCTGCAGTCCACTGCTTTGCATGGAAGTATGTCCTTCTCCACCTACAAAATTAAAAAAAAGTAAAGAAATAAAAATAGATTGGGATGAAAGATAGCTGTGTGTGTAACTAAAGATTGTGCTTTAGAGCAACCTTGCCAATTTCCTTGCCAGAAAATGTATTTTGTTTGGAACAGCCCCACAAAGATCTTGCTTCTACTATTTTCTGAGAATGTCTAGAGCATATTTTCAGAATTCAAAAGGTGCTTATCACCTCCAAAAAAATTATACACATACTATAATCATTTACATTGTGTTGGGAAGTATCAGTGAAGAATGGTATATCCAGTCACAAGGTGATCATGTTGCAAGTTTTATCATGACTCATTCTGTATAATGACACATATCTGTAGTGAAGGGAGATTTTATTCTTAATATTTCATAGTTTTTTTTCAATGATTAAGAATCTCAATATTTCAGTAGGATAGAAAATATTACCATCTCCATCTTAGATAAGTGAACCTAATGTTGGGATAGAATTTGTTGATGAGGTATAATTTCAACCAGAACATTCCCTGATCACAATTCATTTGATTAACCACTATGTCTCACAGCTATAAATAAATTACTACAGGAAAATTCTGTATTTATTGTGATCTTTATTAAATGTAGTGATGTGTGAACTCCATTTGGCTCAAATTTTAATTGAATCACAAATTGCTAATGTCATAGTTGAATGCTTAAAAAAGAGAAAGGGAGAGTTTTTCTGAGAGATGTTAATGGCCTTGTAAGATTTCATGCATCCACATCCTCAAAATCTTACCTAGGGATTAACAGAGGAGGTTGAGAATAGCAAAATTTTATATCACATTTTCAAGCTCCTGGAGAGATCCAAGAGATGGTCAGGCTCTTCTGCTTAGTTTACCCACAAGCAAAAAAAGCAAACAAAGAAAGATACTTGAGTACAGAAACATGAGTTCTAGTAACAAAACTTGAAAATAAGCAAATAATCTCCACAAGGAAAGAGTAAATTGCTTTCTACCTAGGCGATTTATTAATTATCAACCAAACCTACAGCAAGGTTAGTGGAAAAATCCCAGTCCAACAGATGCTACTACAGAAAAGAAGCAGTCCCATCAATATGTACATCTTAAGAGCTGATGCTGAGGGGAATTGATTCTGTACAAATGTAGAGTTCTTGATGCTTTACTTTAGAAGAGATAACATGAATTGATAATGTAAATATTAACTAGAAACCTAAAAGAAACCTACTTTGAGTAGGAATATTCCCAGACAAATACATATATTTCAAGTGTAAAATTGGGCTTGGATGCAGCTTTAGTAGTTCAGGAAAAAAAAGTTATGCTTCAAAGGCTAACTTACTCAGAATTTGTTTTTGGGAAATCTGATGCTTTTTTCCTCTCACTGACTATTAATGAGAAATCAACAGATACGTTTTTTCCCTTTTTGACTGAACTATGTGAAACGTTGAGGCCTTGCAGAAACTTCTGGAAGTGTTAACCATGTCAGATGTCAGACTAATAGATGCAGGACAACTTTGTGGGCAAACAGAAATTAAGTTACAATCTTTAAAGGAAACATGGTAACTTCAGAATTGGTTGAAATTTGCAGCCATTGTTATACTTTCTAAGTGGATATGTCATGATACACTTAGGCCAGTGTTTCTCAACCTCAGCAACTTTAAGCTGTGTGGACTTCAATTCCTAGAATTCCCTAGCCAGCACACTGACTGGGAAATGCTGGAAGTTGAAGTCTACACATCTTAAAGTTGTTAAGGTTGAGAAACACTGACTTAGACAGATGGATACAGGTGAGTGTCTATGGGCATATGAGTATGTATGCAAAGGCAGTCTTTAACATAAAAAAATTAGAAAAGCTTTATCACGATCGTCTGTTATTTTGCTTTATTTTGGGGACAGAGTTGCACACTTGCAATGGAAATGGTATAAAAATAGTATAAAGAGTGTTCCAGTAAAGACACGTTTAATAATTAAGGGGGATAAAATCAAGGGTTTGATGCAGCAATTATGGAGTTTTTACCATAATTCCCTAATCCCTCACTAAATCCTTAAACTAACCTTCTGAAGATTTCTACCAACTGTTTCCGAGTTTGGATTTTATGTCCTACTTTATTAAAATCATTAGTTAAATGATTTTGAAATGTTAAATATTTCAACCTTGAAGATGCAAGAAACTACAAATTTAAGTTTTAGACGTTATAGATTTTTAATCTATAATCTGTATCTATATAATCTATTTTAAATAATTAAAATATATCAACTTTTGGGTACTAGCAATAGTAGGTATATTGGTCCCACATTGCAAAAGATGCATGTCCCAAAAATAAATTAACCATTTATTAATAGTAATTTCTATGATAAATATTAAAGAAATGTGGAAGCTTGAATTGTACCAAATAAAACAAATGGATTGATATTATAATGAGCTGTTTTATTCTAAGGTAAAAAAAACAAACATGTTGTTTCTATGAATTCATTTTCCAGTTGTCTTCCTTCCCTTATTCCTTCAAAATTAGTCAGTTTAATCATATACATACATATACACAAGCGCACCATTTCCTATATTCTATTATTCTATTCATCCATCAAGACAGTTTAATTTGAGAAAACCTTTAAAGGTAATTTATAGCACTGTTTGTTGTGGGATTGTATTACCAACTTGGTGGCTGCTTGGTGCAATCATAAAGCTTTATATGCCTTCAATTAGTGTAGAAGTATTTCAGAAATAAAAAAGCCTATCTTATTTCAGCATTGCAAGAATTTGAGACCCATGCATCAGAGTTAGGTCCATAAAAATCCATGGTTAGAGAGAAAGTTCACTATTTATTTGCTCATAAATCAGGTTATACGTTATTAGGACTGGTAACAACAGTTTATTATGGATAGAACTTAACTTGATGAGCACAACTGTCCACTGTTTCTGGTTCTGTGTCCATTAAATCACTGAAAGATGCAATTTTGCAAAGACCTAGATTCATTCTGGAGTGATTTAGAGGACTTTGCTCCATTATGCCAAACACAGTTCAATTTAGCTTGGGATTTTGGTTATAATCAAACTCATTGCATATATCTAAGACTACATAGGAGTGGCATATAATTGCAGGAACTCATCAATCTTGGGTCTGATTATTGCCTGGATGGGAGATACTACCTTGAGTTCCCTGTTGAAAGAAGTAGAGGATATAAATGTAATCATCCATACATGAAATCTCTCTAGGAAAATAAATCATTAGAGTTTGAAATGAGGAAAATCGCCTAGAACAATGACAAAGTCTATTGTGATTGAATTGCTATGACAGATATAGAGAACAGCTAGTAGATAGATTTGTGCCCATATCAAACATAAAGGCTGCCCAGTTTGAATTATTTCTTCTCCATCTTCTCCTGGGATGCTTTCTGAAAATGTTCGTAGCCTTTTTTAGGTACAGCAAGTTCTAATGGAACAGGCTGAAAGGGGCTCTGATGAAGCTACAAGGTCACTTTGTTTCATTGGGAGGGAGCAAAGGTTGCCTCACAAAGCAACTTCAAGGGAGTACTTTATCTGAAATTTCATCAAAGCAAAGTATATTTTCCCAATTCTGTCCAGCCCTCTTCAACAACATACATACATTTCAAGGAACATTTATTTTTTAACCTTTTGAACCCAGATGTGCAGGCCTGATCATACTGATTTTCACAAACCATGATAGAGAGATCAACATAAAAGCAAAATAACTTTGAATCAAGTTTCAGTTAATGAATATCATTTCAGAGTACAAAGTAGATCCTGTAAAACTGGAAATAGTCCTTTCTTGTAGTCAACAAGGCTGAATGAGATAGAATCGTAATTGTGCACCACGTGAGATAGCCTTCCTATATTCCTATGTATTGGACCATTAAAATAAAAGTCATCATCATGAGAGACAATGTCTGTAAGGACAGCATCCTATATCAAGCAAATTTGGTTATTTACTTCATTTTTCCCTATTTCTGTTTTTCCCCCCCTCTAAAGGCTAACTACATACTGATCAAGTAAATTACAACATTATTCTATCCTCCAATGATTAGTCCTGAAATCATTGGTATTTATAATGAGAATCGTTACCTTCTCCTCAAGAGAAAACAAACAAACAAATAAATAAATATATTTATTTATTTATCAAATTTATATAGCTGCCCATCTCATAAGAAGTGACTCTGGGTGGCATGCAATACACATATAAAACAATAAATCATGTAAAAAAACCATTATTAAAAAGTTAAAGAAGCATATGTCACACAGCAGATTAAATTAGCAAGACAGCCACCTCAAGATCTCACTGGTCCCCTGAGACTCCCAGGCCTGATAACAAAGCCAGGTCTATAAGAAGGAATGGAACTGACCTCACTTCATGGGGGAGAATGTTCCATAATGCAGGGAGCTCAGCACAGAAGGCCCGCATCCTTGGGCTGCCAAGTGTAACTCCCCAACAGACAAGACCCTCAGCATGTCTCTTGGGCCAGCTCTGATGGGATGGGCAGATGTAATTTGAGAGAGGCGGTCCCTCAGACAACCCGATTCCATGCCATGAAGGGCTTTAAAGGTTAAAAACAGCACCTTGGACCCAGAAGCAGATTGGTAACTAGTGCAGCTCACGAAGCAGTGGTGTAATGTGTGCTGTTCTAAAAGCACACATAACTGCCTGCACCGCTGCATTTTGCACCAACTGAAGCTTCCGAATACTCTTGAAGGGCAGCCCCATGTAGAGTGCATTACAATAATCCAGTTGGGAGGTGACTAGGGCATGAGTGACTGTGAGCAGAGCCCTCCAATCCAGGAACGGGTGTAACTGGTGCACAACATGAAGCTGTGCAAAGGTCATCCTGGCCACAACTGCCACCTGCTCTTTGAGCAGGAGTTGTGAGTCCAGAAGGACCCCTAGATTGCACACTGGGTCTGTCTGGGGCAGTGCAACCCATCCAGCAACAAAGATGGTATAATCCTGGAACTGGTAGGCCCAAAACCCAAAGCCACTCAGTCTTGCCAGGGTTCAGCTGAAGCCTCTTGTTCCGCACCTAGATGCTCACAGCCTCCAGACACCAGGATAAGACATTCACAACATCACTTAATTCACCAGGGCATGCGTGCGTGTATGTATGTATGTGTATATGTATGTATGTGTGTGTACACACACACACACACACATGTGTGTGTGTGTTTATGTGTGTATGTGTGTGTAAAATTGAGCATACTGATGATCGTTACCCATGGCATTGGATGAGCTAACCATTATCATTAGCATTAGCATACTGATGATACCTCACCCATGGCAATGGATGAGCTCACCCAGCAGCCTCATGTAGATGCTGAATAGCAGTGAAGAGTGTACCAAACCATGTGGCATGAGGGGCAGAGGGTGGGATCTTTCCTCCATAATTACCACTGACTGGAATCAACCCTGGAGAAAGGAGGTGAACCAGCACAACACAGTGCTACCCACCCCCAATCCTCTGAGTTGATCCTGAGGATACCATGGTTGATGGTATCAAAAGCCACAGAGAGGTCGAGTAGAACAAGGAAGGATGCACAACCCCCATCCTGCTCTCACCAGAGATCATCCAAAAGTACAACCGATGCTGTTTCCATCCCATACCCAGGTCTGAATCCCAACCGAAAGGTAATCAGATAATCTGCTTTATCCAAGATCCTTTGAAGCTGCTGCACAACCACCTTCTCAACCACCTTCCCCAGAAAGGGGAGGTTAGATACTGGACAAAAATTGTCCAGTATAGTGGAGTCCAGTGCTGGCTTCTTGAGGAGTGGGCAAACTAAGCTGTCTTTAAAAAGTAAAGGAACAACCCTCTCATTCAAAGAAGAATTCACCATCACTAGAACCCACTCACACAACCACCACCCAGGCCACTTTAACAAGTCAGGGGGAGCATGGATCTAAGGAGCAGGTGGCTGAGCTCACAGTCCCAAGGACCCTGTCCACTTCCTTCGGCTCAACAGGTTCAACCCATTCTCAGATAACTGGGCAAGACTTCTTCCCAGGCATCTCCTCTGGACCTGCAACAAGGCCAGTGTCCAAGTCTGAGTGAATCTGAGCAACTTTGTCCAACAGATACTGAACAAATTCTTCCGTCCACCCCTGCAGGAGGTTCTGAGTCCCCTCTACCCAAGAGGTCACATGTCACATGAAACAGGGCTGTGGAATGGCTATCTGCGGATGCAATAAAGATAGAGTAGTACTGATGCTTTGCTATCTTTATCACCACAAGGTAGCCTTAATAGTGGCTCTGACCCGTGTTTGGTTGAATTTGTCCTTTGTTGAGTGCCAGCAATGCTCTAGATGTCTCTTCTCTTGTTTCAACTGCCTTAGCTGCTTGCAAACCATGGGGAGTGACAGGATCCATGAGAGAGAAAAGGCCACATGGGTGCAGTCCAATCCAAAGCCTCAGCTGCCCTCCTATTCCAAGCAGTGACCAAGGCTTCAGATGGATTGTGCAGCAGACTAGCAGGAACAATCCCCAGCTCCCTCTGAAACCCATCTGGGTCCATCAGTCACTGGGGGCAGACCAATCTAATGGGTCCAGCCTCCCTGCAGTGGATATGTTGCAATTATAGATACTAGCTTGGTGTAGTGAGAGCCAAAGTATTATAGTGATTAAGGTATTGAACCTGGTTCAAGTCCATCCTCTGCCAAGGGACTTTGCTGGTTGGGTTGGAACCAGTTACTATCACCTAGAGCAACCTCCAGGATTGTTGGGAAACCTGGAGAAAGCAGTGCTGTATCTACTGCCTTGAACTCTGAGAAGAAAGTAGGATGAAGTACTGTATAATAAATACAATGAGTAAATAAATAAATCTTTCATCTACAACTGAAATAATTGTATGGAGCAGGAAGTATTAATTGAGTGGCATTTAAACAGTGTAAAAAAATGCTTTCAAGAGGTCATTTCAAGAGATGTCTTCTTTTTCCTAACTACATTTCCAGAAGGAAAACAGGATGACTCAAGTAATTGTTTCTCTGAGCTCTTTTCTAAGTAAATATACTTCAAGGAAGCTCATAAAAGGAAACACTGTGTATTGAACCTTTTAACGCTTTAAAAGATATTCTCTTGGAAACTCAAAAGATCAAAGTTAATTCTCCATAGAAAACAAGAACCACAGTTCTTTTCAGTTTTCCTCTGATAGAAAGTTGTTTGACAATTTCTTAATTTAATGAAATCATACTGCTTCAGTTCCCAAGATATGTATATTGAAACCTTGTGAATGCCTCTGTGGGAATGTAAGAATATCTTTTGCCCCCACTGAAAATGCTTGGACTTCACTTATGGTTAGAGGGAAATGTTGACAGACAACGTGGCTAGATACTACCATAGATGGCATAAGCATTTGCTAATTGTTAGTAAATATGAGACTTCAACCAAGCCTGTCCCACACGAGCACAAAGGGAGGGGCTGCTCCTCTGCGGCCTAGCTTTGCTGCTTTGTGTGGGAGGGGCCTGGATCCTGCCTTTTTTCCTGTTTCCCTCATTTTCTCTCTCTTCTCCTCATAGCTCTCTACAAGGTAGGAATGAATCCTCTCTCTTCCTCATGGTTTTTGTACTAACATTTTGAAGGGCATTATTTTGATACACAATTTTATATTCTATATATACACAATTTTATATATATATATATATGCACTCTAACAGTGCATAACAGTGCACTCTATTTTATTTCTAAAGGGTTAACTTGCTTTTGTTTTGTAAAGAGCACTGGTTTCTTACCCCCCCCTTATCTCTTTGCTGAATGCCCGATTGTCTTCGAATAAGCAATTAGCCAAGTACAAGCTGTTTGTTGTACCAAGCTTTTTGCAACAGTTGTGGGGCCCTGCATTCTCGAGAGAGATAAGAAAAATCTTGTATTCCATTCCCTTGGTAACCAGAAGAAAAAGTTACAGTTAAGTTTACCTTCCTAAGAACCACCTTTCACTTGCTCAGACCGTCCCAAAAATCCCTTGTATGGGTATGAGGGGATGTACTATCTGATTACAGATTTAAATGTCTATAAAGCCTCTGATGTTTGTTTTGTGAGGTGTGATTCCATCAACATCTCTTGTTAATGTGTTGATTGGGGTCACCCAGCTGTGTCTTGATCAAAATACATCTGCTATTCATCAGAAGTCTCATCTCAAGTCTTCTTATTGGCATTTTATTGAAACTTGGGAAATAAAAGTGCCATACAATTTCACAACCCCAGCACTAATGAGAACCCAGAGAAATAATAACTGGCAGACAATCCCGGCAAAATGAAGTCTGTCAGGCCATAAGGAGTTGGAAGCAACTTAACAACATCAATAGCTAGATTAACTGCCTCTAGATTTTGTATTTATGCACTCCTAATATATGTGGGACATGAAATGTTAATCTGAAATTGTAGCGTAAGTTACTGCTGTCTGCATCCATGTGCAACCACATCTGTGTTAACATTTTAACATTAAGCTGTGATATTGTGGCTATATACATGCTCCTCATGTATACAGGAATCTCATGATCAGAGAATTACTCCCTTTTCCTTTTTCTATGGCTCAAAACAATATATTAGTTATGACTGTTGATACAAATTGACCTGTTCCCATCTAATATGTGAATAGGAAATCAACTTACCAGTTTTCACCCTTCTTGGATGTTTGAATAGTGTTCCCTCAGTTTATAAAATCTATCAGAAATAATTTAGGTCATGAACTAAAAGTCTTTAGAAAGCAATAATTCTGAGAAGCATATTTTGAGGAAAATATGTTTTAAAATGTTCCTTTAAAATCTGCCAAAAAGGCAGTTTCCTCTCATACTAGCCAGATTGCTGCCTAAGGCATGGTAGACAAGCTTCCAGGTCATTTTGTTTGATATTTTGGTTTTATGGTGATACTGTGCTTTAATTTGTTGTTTATCACATAGAAAAGTATGCCTGCACTTGGAAAGACATTCTAATATAAACAAATATTTTAATGAATATTTTTTCATGCTTATTACTTTGAAAAAGTAAAGAATGCTAGTATAAAAATTCAGGTAAATAAATTGATTTATCCATATCAAATATTTCAGAAAAATGTGCTGTGAATGTAAAGATAAAATATATAAGGGATTGATGCATTCCTGATGCTTTTATAGTTAATGGAATATTTTTACATTGAGACCAATGAAGGAAGTTTTTGTCATTGGCTTTGATCTTTATACAGGTAACAACAATCTCTTTGATAAGTAACTTATATCTTTTATAAACCTCTTTAATTTAGGGCCATTATCATAACATCCTCTCCCTGTAAAAAGTCATTTAGCATTCCAGTTAGTAATTAAAGTTTGTTCAATACATTTATTAAATATGTTTGCCATTTTTAATTTCTTTGTACACTTGAAATTATTCAAGGCCTGCATTTTCCCCAGAGGAATGATAATGAGCGTTGTAGTGTGAAACTGATTTTAAAAAGGTTAATGGAAATTTAATCCAGAAATGACAATTTCAACACTGAAAAGACATTTCTGTGACCTGCCTTGATCATATGATTTTTGTAGATGTTTAGTTATGATTTCCATATCCTTGGAAGCAATAGAAACTTAAGAATGCGAAACAGTATTAAATTCCAAGTTATTTTTATTAGGCTGGACATTGGATTAATCTGAATCCAGTGCTTTCCTATATAGATATTTAATTCTCCTTTATACTACCAGATCAATAAAGATTCATGATGGTTTACAACCATGCAGATAAATAACCATCTGGAGGTGGGTCAAAAAAGTTAAAATGGCCACCACTAGACAACTTAAAGCCTTGCCACTTTTTACATGCATGTATGATGATGCATGTAAAAAGGGACAGGGCTTCAATCACAGAGTCACTGCCACCATATTAACGTTTTTGACCCCCATAGTTGCGCCTGACAACTATACAATTAAAACATCCACAGTAAAAAAAAAAAAAAAAGCAATCCAGAATTTCAGAAAATATAAATAATAATAATAATAATAATAATAGTAGAGCAGGTTAAAATATGGTGAGATTTCTGAATACAAACTGATAAAGTCTTGGCGCATAACACAACAGATTTAAACTGTGGTTGAAAAGAAGAAAGTGTGGATAATTGATGTGGCAATTCCAGGGGTTGGTAGAACAGAAGACAAAGAATTGGAGAATATCACAAAGTATCAAGATCTGAAAATCGAAGTTGAAATATTACACCATAAACTGGCAGTGGTGGTCCCAGTGGTTATCAGCATGCTGGGTGCCATACCAAAACGCCTTGGATGGCACTTAGAAAATCTGCACATTGACATAATTTCTATCTGTCAATTACAAAAGACCACACTGCTTGGATCTGTACATATACTACACCAATATATTACAACATCCTAGGTTCTTGGGAAGAAATTAATGTGAATGAAAGCCAACACCAGCTAAAGAACTGGCAGCTGTGATTTCACATTGCTATGTATAGATGATGATGATGATGATGATGACGATGACGACTATGGCAAAAGAAAGCAAAGATAGTACCAATAATTATAGGCACCTTAGGTGCAATCCCAAAACATCTGGAGCACCACTTGAAGACCATAGGCATTGACAAAATCACCATCAGTCAATTGCAAAAGGCAGCTTTACTTGGGACAGCTTACATCCTGCAACGATACCTTTAATGCCATCAAACAACATCTGCCTATCCCAGGTCCTTGGGAAGGAGTTGATAGGTGGATAAAAATGCCAAATCCAGTTTAAACATCTGGCTGACTGTGCGACCAACAATAATAATAATAAGAATAGGTAAAAGTATATAACCAAGGTACAAAAACGAAAACAGAACAATTAGTTTGATAATAAACATAGGATAAGATGGTGATCATGAACTAGCCTACAAATACCTTAGGCTACTGCTCTGTCATTAATTTAGTCTCGTGACTTTTCTTGAATGGCTCTTAGTTACCCATATCTCTAAAAAATAAATTCAGCCAAAAGTGCGCCTCATACAAAAGCTTCCGTACTTGAAACAATGGTCAGCTGTGTGGCTTTCCCATAGGATATCCTTAAAAATCATCCTCAAAAGGTGGAAATGAAGAAGTGTCAATCCTTTTTAACCTGACAAGGATTGTGTTTCTAATAATTATTTGAAGGTATTGGTTTGTTTGTTTGTTTACTAGCAGCAGTTCTGTTGAAGTTTCCCTGTTAGCAGTCATGTAAATGAAACCTGGTCTTTCTGGTGGTGTTAAATAATTCCATACAAAATAGGCACAGTGATCATTCATTTATTTCTTCCTGTCTAAAGAAGCTTCTCCTGCCAGCCTATGCCCCGTACAGTGCAATAATCAGCAGAGGGAATGAGCTGGCTTTCAGCTTCCTGGAAGCCGCTTACTTGCCATTGCATAAACAGAATATCTGATGAAGGATGTTTGGGAGGTCTACATTCCACATATGAACCACTAAATACATGGTACTCATACAGTGTTAACAGTCTCATCATCTGGAGGGGTTTAATGGGCTAGTCTTAATGTGAATACTGGCTGCAGCATCCTTTTTCCTCCCCCCCGTTTAAGGAGAAGTACTTTTAAGATTCAGTTCCACAATAAACCAAAAAAAAAAAAAAACCCAACCCGAATGATCAAAGAGCTATATTAAATTAGCCATAGGCAACCTGGACCAAATGTAGGTTCCTGAGTAGAGAATTGATTTGCCATAGGCATCCTCTTATTACTACTCTAAAACCTGAGATCCATGTGCAAGAGAAAGAAAAAGTGATAATAAGGAAAAATGGATAGAGAGAGGAGACAGAAAGCCTAGTTCTTATCCAGCCTATCTTGAAATGGTCAGAGAAAGCTATTCTGGTTGATAAGTGATGAAACAGTAATAATTGTGTCCAGTAATACAGAGTTCATCATGCTGAAATGACAAACTTTCTCTTTCTCCTCAGTTTATATTGGCTAGAAATATATCCTTGTGGCAATTAGTGATAGAGTAGGATTTTTTTTAATGTATTATTAAATTCATGAATATCAAACAGCAAGTAACACAATAAGGTGCTCAATAATTTATTCTGCTAATGTATTCATGTTAAGAATAAGGAGAGATTCAGCCTGTTTTGGATCTGACAAATCTAGCAATGGATTCCTACCTTTCCAAACTTTGCAATGCATGTTTATATTGGAGAAAGTTGTGTGCTGAAAATATAACACAATACTAAATGACATAAAAAAAAAAGAATGTGCTAGGAAAAGTGCACACCAAAGATGTGTATATTAAGGGAAATAAAATAAAATGTGCAAAAAGAGGTATGCAAGTGTATTTTCCCAGTGCTAAGTATGTCAGCCACCTACTCCCATAGACTCTGTGGTCAGCAGGGTGAAACGTTAAAAGATGTGTGGTCAGCAAGGTGAAAAGTTAAATGAAAGTGAAATCAAGAGAATATTTTATCTGTATTCTGCAATCACTATGAAATAGTCCTTCCTTGTATCCTTATGTCTTCACATTCCTTGCTGTTTGTTCAAGGTGTTTTTCAAAGAGAATGTCTGTGGGAAAGGCAAGGAAGTTTCATGGGTTCATTACAGCCCTGTGGTTCTGATTCACCCCTCCAAAATTATTCAACACGGCTTCTAACAAATGTTACAATTCTTGTGCTATGGCTACAGGTTCCCCCACATATATGGTGTTTTGACAAGGGACAACTCAGAAGTTACAGCTCCCTAATTCTTTGCTGGATTTGTCAGTTGGAAGGCCAGTGATGGAATCTTACAGCTTCCAGTATTCACCCTACCAATGTTCACAGTTAATTCAAAATATTTTTGCAATTATCTGTAAGCAGGTGTCATTTCTCAACACTTAAAAAGACTATTTCAGCAGCATCAGCTTCACCAAGATATGGAAGACATAAGATATGGAAGACACAACACAGCAGGTGTTGTGGATCAATAAATTCTAAGGGTAAAGAAGTTGCATTTTCTTTTAGAACATTAATTTTTAGTCTCTTTTTATTTCAACTAATCAGAACATATTATTAGGGTATATCAATATCTTCAAATTATGAGATATAGTGGTAATATAACCTACTCAAAATACCCTAAATAGGAATACAATTATAAGAAGTAAAATGAAGACTTTGTAGGAAGTATATAAAACTTTTCCTAGATCCATCTAACTTATAGTTAAAGCAATTAGAAATTCCCTTGTTTATGGAGGGTAAGAAATAACTAATATCTAGGGTGGGAATCCAAAGCCTGTGGCTTTATGAAATGCTTCTAGTTTCTCTCTACAACCCCCCTCCCTAGTTTGCACCATCTGTGTTCAGGAGCAAGCCACAAATTTTCAGTTGCGTGATTTCTTGCTTACCTGTTGTTAAAAACAAGCAAAAAACCAGATGCTTCTGGTAGATGTTAACACTCACACTGTTCTGAATTGAGAACAAACAAACAGGTTCCAAATCTCAGCTGGGCCTCCTCCAGTTATGCGATTACGTCATCTAGCACACCAACAGTCCTCAGGTCTCTCCTGAAAATACTATAAAAATGGAAAAGTTTATCCCTGCCTTACACCTACACAAAAGTGGTCTACACTGAGTAACAATAATCGTCCAATATTTCAGATATAATTTTTATTGTTGTTTTAAACACACACACACACACACAAAGTGTTTTGTTGTTGAGCAATATACCCTTACTAAATGTGCATTCCCCCATCTTCAGCAGGTCTTTTTCACAAGAATAGTAGGTCTTTTTGGCTACAGCATTTGGAGATTCCAAGTCTTTTTCCCCTCTTTATAATATTCTCATTCTAAACTGAAAATAGACTGTATGTCTTGTCAATGTTTGATTCTGCAAACCTTTTAACCAAAGCTAGATAGGGGTTCCTATTAAAAAGAGGGGTTACTGTTAAAAAAGAAAATCAGATGTGGTGCACCATTCAGTATTGTTCACCGAGTACAAATTATATTCAGATCTTCAGATCTTTCCTGAAGATACCAAGAGAGTGACAGGATAGTCTATGAGCTGTCTTAATGTTTTTAAGGACTGCAGAAGGGAACTATCTCTGATGTATTTAAATCAAGAGAAGATTAATCTATTTTCTAGCTATCTCATGGGATGGTGGTGTGAGGACAATAAAAATGAAGGGAACTGCAAAATGATTGGATACAGAATCTAGAAGGCAAAAGTACTCAAGGGCAAGATGAACATATTCAGAGCATATGTTTAACCAAAGAAAAATTATGGAAGATTTGAAACTGAAGACAATTACACATTTACAATACTGTAATTTGTCTTTTATGATCAAATGTAGGAATCAGAACTAGAGGCTCTTCACTTCTACAGTATTCTCATCAGTTCCAGTATGCCATAGAATCAGAAAATGGCACTTGTGGTTCAAGTACTACTCAGTTGTTACTAGTTATCTCTGAATAGGGCAAATGCACACTTCTGGGACTCCAGAATTCAGAACTGTTGCTGTGGGCTGAGAATCCCCATGGTTTGTGCCCTGCTCCTAAATCAATTTCTTTAAAGTCCTGTTTGTATTTGCAGAGAACTATGATTCCCTCAGGAAGGATGAACACATGCAAAAGTGCATAGTTCTTATTTTCTGTTACAATTTGGCAGAAGATGTTTCAGTTCACATAGCTTTGCTCACTCCTGCAGCACTATGAAAATTATAAAATATACCTGAAGAAAATTGAGGGTGGATGGGAATGGATTCCACCATAAATGCCAGATGTTCATGGCATCTAACAAGAAAAAAAAAATCAAAATGCAAAACAAATAAATAATTAAAATAATTCCTGAAGTTAAATTAAAGACATTTCTTTCACTTTAAAATAGTGAAAGGTCCGTAGAACCATAGAATTGGAAAGACCCATATAGGCCTTTGGGTCCAAACCACTGCTTAATCCAGATTAAAGCATCCCTGACAGAATACCTGAATTCTCCTATATTCAGTTGGAATTTGCTTTTCTGTAAACCCAACGTTCCATGTCCTGTGTTCTGGAATAATGGAGAACAGGTGTGACATCCTTTCAGGTATTTGAAAATTACCATCATATTTTCTCAATTTTCTCAAAATTCTTATTTCAAGCCTGAATATGCCCAACTTTTTCAAACTTTATTCACTGGACTTAGTTCCAGGCCCTTAATTATCATTTCCACCCTTCTCTGAATCTTTTCCAGTTCATCTAAATTATTATTTAAGTATGATACTCAGAATGAGGCACAATACTCAAGGTAGGGTAGAGAGAGAAAATGAAACCAATCATGAGCACTGAGTATGATTTTTAATATAACTGTGCATCCTCTTGTCATACCATTGAGCCTGCAACTAATTAGCTGATTAATCAACGTGTTATAAAGTACTTTGTCAAATGTTTTGATAAGATAGTTTAAATGTGATAAGTCTTGGAGATCTTAGCAGAAGGCTCTCAAACATGACTCAGCTAGGTTAGTCTCTTCATTGTAAACAAGAATGAAGCCATATACACAAAGAATATTTGCCCACTGGAGTACAAAGAAGTCAAAGTTTTATATAGAGATATGCTCCAGGATTTTAATTCTGTATTTTTTTCTCCCACCTCTCCAAGTCAACAGATTTTTTGCTTTCTCATTATGGCCTTGGGAGACACTTTATCTATGTTGATATATTAGTTCTTTCTAGCTTGAGAATTGCTAGATTCTACCTCATTAATTTTATTCCTTATAAGTGATGGATATAGTCAGCCCTAGCAAGTAATCAACTTCCATGGTTTTCTTTTTGTCTTTTTACAGGGTGCAGCTGCCTACTTTCTTCCCTTCAAGAACTGTTAGCCTACTAGGTAGACCAGAAAATTAACTCCACAGGAAAACCAGAACTATATTTTATTGACATGGGTTATAATAACAGAAACCTGAAAGCCTGATTGTGCTTTATCTCCCCCCACCCCCCACTTATACCCCAGTGAATCAGGGAGGAGTCTGCCTGAGTTTCTTCTAAATACTATCTCGCTTTCAGGTCTTAAAAGAATGTTTCAACCCTCTTTGCTTATGTAATAGTTCTTGCATGTTTCTGTCAAGGTAATTTGGCTTATTTGCTATTGGAATTTACTATTCTATTCCATAGTCTCTTTTTCTTTCCCTGAAAACTTACAGTTTTTTGTTTGTTTGTTTGTTTGTCTTCTGTTCCTCAATTCTAACAGTGGAGAATATTGTCTACATATCTTGATTTTTGCTGTCACTTTTGTCTACTTGACTTGTTGATTTGATTCCACTTGACAAGTCTACTTGACTTGTTGATTTGATTCTCTCCTATAATTACTTACACTGTCTGTTCATGTTGTAATTCCTTTGTTTGAACTGATAAGTTTCTTGAGCACTGAAATATGCTCATGTACTTCCTTAGTCCTCTAACTTTTTTCTTCAAGGACTTCAACAGACTTAGTTGCAAATGTATACCACACAATTCTCAGAGACAAATAAAAATAGGGTACAACCACTCCAGATCATGATTTGGACTCCTGTCCATTCATCTTCACTGTTATTTCTTAATTTTTTAAAATTTCATTGCTTCTTGTTCCCTTCTCAGGTATCTTTAACTTAAAAAAAATTTTTGTTAAGGACTCCACTGTCTAACTGCCATGGAAGACTCCTATTATCTCCCTCTGTTCATCTGCTTAGTTAGCTTCTCCTTGGCTGCCTTATCTTCCTTCTACAGTCTCTGCTTCCTCATCACTCAATTATCAGAAATGGCCAATCAGCAAGTCTAGGTGTATACTCCTTGCAATCAGCAGGTATTCAGATTACTGTTTTGCTGCTTATTGAATACTTTTCTTTGAAACTGTTTATACAGAGAGGAAATGAAACATTTAAAAGCTTCTGGTTAATCACAGCCTTTTTTTTGAGTTTGTTAAACACTTTATAAGCAAAGGATATAAGCAAGCGAACAATATAACAAAGCCTTAAATGGCAGTAGGAAACAAAAAATTGCTGTCCTTTAAAACAAAATATATTGAATTTATCTGATTTGCATCTCCTGACCTTACCTGCATGGAAGAACACACTAGCAAATTACAATCTATATTTTTCAGAACATTGCAATATAGTCTGCAATTCAGAAAATGTACATACATACATACATATATGGGAATATGTACACAAAAATGCAAGTATTAAGGGAAAATATATACTGAAACTCATATCAGGAAAACATGATTTGCTTTATTTTATGAATTTCTATTCCATTTTCTACCAACAAATAGCACTCAGATTGATTGATTGATAAGAAAAATAAAAAAATAATAATTGAACTCAATTAAAGGTTAATTAAGACTCCAACAGCAACAAAAAAGTCTCCTCCCTCATCTCAGCATCCCAAAACTTCTTACACTCCAAAGGCCTGTGTACTTGAAAACAAAACAAAACATTTTCCTTGCCAGAAAAAGGGTGACATAAAAGGAGCTAGAATAATATTCCTTGTGAATGAGCAACAAAATCAACAAGCAGCCACTAAATGTGCCTTCACTCTTGTTCCCAAGCTGTAGGCAAAGAAGGAGAGAAAAAAGCCAAAACCAAACCATGAATACTTAGATATGTACATACTGAAATGACATATTTTAGGAGAAAAATTGTTTTTATTAATATTCACAATCTGACATGAAAAAGGGTCAAAATACCAGAGAAAATGAGAAACTCAGCAAAGTTGAACCTGGCAGAGTTCCAGAAGCTTTTCTGATATGTGGAGGCCTTCTCTTGGGCGGGGCTATGGAATGGTCTCCCCAGGGAAATGCATTTGACCCATCACTCTCCTACTATTTTGAAAAATGGTAAAACACGTCTTTTGCACCATCATTAATTGATATTTTATTTTAATTTTAATGCTATATTTTAATCTGTGCACTTTTATTTAAATGTTGTGAGCTTTCTTAAATGCTTATATAAGTAGAAAGCTGGCTGTACATCAGATAGATAGATAGATAGATAGATAGATAGATAGATAGATAGATAGATAGATAGATAGATAGATTCCCTAAAAGGAGTAAAGCTTCCATTAGAGAGTTACACAAACCCTTTGGTTATTAGCTTCCCTATGCAGTTATTGTATATATGGAAGCAGGAATGGATCAATTCCAGCTTGCTGTATACCCTATATCTCACCCTGCCAGACACCCAGTTCAGCGCCTACATATTTATGTGACCACTATTCCTGTATTCAGTTCTGGGCTAAGTTATCATAGCAGTGCTCCCCCCAAAAGACTACCTTAAATTTATTTAATTACACAATCATTCCTTTAACTAGTTTTTAAATTATTAATCTTATTCAGCTTTCCCCAGCCTCCTCCAGATATATGGACTTTAACTCCTTAGCGGTCATGATGGAGAATTTTGGAGTTGAAGTTCACCTATCTGGAGGATGCCCAAATTGGAGAAGGCTGGTCTAATATATAGAATGTTTTTGTAGGTAATAAGCAAGTTTCCAAATGATTCTGCAAATAAAATTATTTTACTTAGATAAGAACCTTTGCCTCTTTCCATTTAGAGACCTGTTGAATGTTGACTCTTTCTCCAATAAGTCCAGTGCCCTGCTCCGTGGATCTAGAGGATATATGGAAGAGCTCATATTCATTCTGGGGGAAAGAATTCACTGACTCCTCTGTATTATTCTATTATGCTATGCCATGCCATGCCATGCCATGCCACGCCACGCCACCCCACCCCACGCCACCCCACCCCATCCCACCCCACCCCATCCCATCCCATCCCATCCCATCCCATCCCATCCCATCCCATCCCATCCCATCCCATCTGATTTTATTTTAGTTCCAAATAAAGCTGCACCAGGCAGTGAATGGGGATTTCTTATAACTAAATTCACAACATAGAATTATTTCAATAAGTAAAACATGAAGACAGTGTAAGCTACTTTTGAGTGCTTTTGTACAGGTATAGATTCTTAGACATGAAACAGAAGGTGATAGTAAATCTGCAGAATAGTGAAATACAATATTAACATAGAACAAGATTAAATTAGAAGAAAAAAAGTATGAATTTGCCACTATCCCTCTTTCTTCTTTTATTGTAAAGCAGTAGGGATAAAGTTTTGCATTGTAAAGTCAAAAATTATGTATATATTTGCAACTTCTTCAGAGTGAAATGTGAATCTAATCCAAAATCAGCAGTATTCTGCTTTTGTTACATTTGCTAGATCAATCTAAAAATAGCCTTTCCTATACCAAGGTACCATTTCTCAATTTGGTCTTTATTCTTGTCCTCTGACATCAATGAAAGGTTTAGGAATTGCCATTTTAAAGCAAATTGAACATCTTGAGAAATGTTTGGAACTTACATTCAAAGGCATTAAATAGCTGAGCTATGCAGCAAGGAAATTTCAAATGTTCATATTGATTGCTTCAACTTCGTACAATGTTTTGCTACTACATATTAATATGTACAAGGTCAGTAGGTAACAATATTGTGAGAGGAAATGTGTTTTTCATAATAGAAGTCATTTGAATACGATTGTCCTATTATAGAAGCCTCTAGTCTTAAAAGCAGAATTAATAACAGGTTTTAAAATGTACATAAACTAGGCTTCTCCAACATGGAGCTCCCCATATATTTTGGACAACCACTCCTATTAGCTCCAGTCAGTGTGCCTAATGACTGGAGTGGGAGGCAGGTTGATAGGAGTTGTATCCAAAATCATAGAGGGCTTCAGGTTGGCAAAGCATGATATAGAAGATTCTATACCAACATGCATTGAATCTTGCCTTCTACTTTTCCTATTGTTGAGGCTTTCCTATACTCTTAATTTCCCTACTTCTCTTTATTCTCTTTATTCCTTGGGATTACAAGGAAGGCATGAACTAAGAAAGCAATGAGTATTACAGTATAGTAGAAAGGTTTTTTTTCCCCCCTTTTCCCCGCCTCACACATTTACACTGTACATGACAACCTTGTATCATGCAAGAATCTATTTTCTCTATGGCGCTCATCCAATATTGAAGTGTAGCTGGTGGCTCTGGTCCTATTTCGTATCCACCAGAGATTACAAGCATCTGAGTAATTTAAACAATGGAAGTATTAGCAACAAAACAGTAGGCATACATAGCTGCAATCCTATTATCTGAAATCTGGGAATTCAGACAACTCACTTGTGAAGACATGTTGGGAGAAGTCTTAATACTGAAATCAGCCCTATCATGTGAGAGAGCTTTAGCAAGAACAAATGCAAAACCTGATGATTGAGTAAATATTTTAGTTTAAATGCAGCCATACTAAGTAATGGTATATAGAGTCAAAAACAACCTGCATGAATTGATATAAAAAAACTTTTCAGATTGTAAGAAGCTGCTATAATTTAACTTAATTTCTTTTCTCGTATTCTTGAAGCAGTTGTAGGATCTACATTCATGGTCTTCATTTGGGACAGTGAGCAACATTTGTGAAAAAATAGCACAGTCTAAGAATGTGATCAAAGAAGGACAAGAATGGGAGTACTATTGCACTGATCCTCTGCCTCTTGTCTTGTAACATGGCATGCTTCTCTAGTTTTGGGGTTTATAGTTGGAAAAGGTATAAAACTCCAAGAAACAGCTTCTCTCTCTTTTTTCTCCTCTTTGACAAGAAACAATCATAATTTTGCAGACCAGTAATTTGGAACTAATTACTTGTATTACTAATGGCCAAACAGTCTCTAAAATGGACAAATCCACCTAATTCTACTTTACAATTAAGTAGAAAGAGTTATGATAGTATGAAAAAAAAATGGATCCAAACTTCCAAACTGTCTCTGGACCCAGATCAAGCACAGTAATATTTAGAGCCATTCAACAACACAGAATTCAGTCTAGAATAGTTTGTGATTTTTGCACTGTCTCCATAATGGCAGAGGATGGGTACTGACCATGGTGATAAAGCCATATGAGAATAATATTTCAGATTTGGACATGAAAGCACTTTTCATTCATAAAGTAATTCTAGAAGCATCACCGTATACATAATCAAGCAAAATTCCAGGCATTCTGAAATATAGCAAGCTTAGAACAAACAGCTGCCATGATAAAAGTTAGGAGAAGAAAGCAATTAATGCTTGCTATAAATATGTCTTAGGCCAAGGATGTACAATTTTTTTTGAATCAAAGCTGTAATTGGATTTGTGGGATATATTAAGGGTTGCTAAAAAGAAGGGAATAATGTTTAGACTTCGGAAGTAAAATATTAAATTTATCAACAATTAATTCCCTTTTGAAAACAAAAGGGAAAAAAATGTCTGAATAGATCCCATTATTGAATCTCAGAGTATTTCTCTGTTGCTACTTTTGCCCTGTGGAATACCATTCCCTCCACCCCCAATAGGCCCTGATCCTCCTGCCCTTTAGAAAAGCTTTAAAAACTTGACTTTTCAAAAAGGACTTAATTGATTTAAGGGGAACTGGAATTGTCTTGTTAATATAGTTCCCTAATGAGCTAGTATGTCTATAGTTGAGTATTTCTGTGTTTTTTTTAAACTTTTGAGTCTTTTGATTGGTTAACCTTATGAATATAAATCATCATAATTAACTTTTAAAATTCTTAAAGAAAAAAAAATCTCCACACCCATATTGAACATGAATTTATTTCCCATTTGCAAATTGTGTGTGTGTCTGTGGTGTGTCTGTTATCATGAATTCACTCTTACTTATAAAGTATTCCTTTCCTACTTCTTAAAAAAAAAAAATCCCTGCCTTTGAAATCAATTCCACTAGAGTTATTGAAGCTAGCAAGAGCATTTGTACAGCACTCATTTGTTTGATGTATCAGTATGAAAAAAATACCACCAGCTGTTGTTGTCTGAGTGCCCAGTGGAGTCTGGCTGGCTGGCTGAGTTATTTGGTCCTTGAAATGAGAATATCAGCTGTTGGATGCTCTGGCTTCAAGAATAAGAGGAGAGAAAGACCCAGAAGACAGGAAGGAAGAAGTGTGACTGAGAGTAGACCCATGATTGCCAGAGCTCATATCTTTAGCAAGTTCTACTCCTATATCCTAGCACCCAGCTGGCAAACAAACAGAGCCAGGTAATTAACTGACACAACAAACAAAACTTTGTCAGACAGAAAGTATCTACAGCTCTTCTTGTTTCTCAACTTTTCTACTTTACTTAAAATGCAGCTGAGATGATCCTGGCTATTTTAACTGTTTGTGGACTTTGGAGATGCTATGATCATGAGCATGCTTGTGAATCTATAGAATTCACAAAGAACCTATAGCCAATTAGCACTTATTCATCTTGTCCAATACCTACACAGAGAATAGTTAGCCAGCTAGTGTTTGCTTGCTAGCCAGTAACAGTATCTAATTCCACTCCTTCAGTTTCACTGTATCCCTTTCCTCTTCTGGCATTTTCTTACGGTGGATAGAATGTAGGTATCTGCTGAGAACTGGATTCAAAGGACAAAATGTGATTTAGATGATACATAGGAACATGCATGGCACCTTAAAGCAACTTCATCTTTCTGGGTTCATGTGGCTGCTCTCCTTAGCTAATGGCAATCTAGGAAAAATAAGTGTTTGGTTTAAAATGTTCCTATTCCCTAATGAATGCAACAGACACAGGAGTATTTTAAGATTTATCACAAAATCACAAGTTACAGCTTCAAGTGGTGACCATGACTATCATGCCCTCCAGCTGGAGTTCACCATCTAGAATTGCTGAGACACAGTCCTGTTATTAAACAGAAAATCACCATGTTACAGTGGTTAGAGAGGTACTGCTCTGAAATAGCAGCAAAGAAAGAAGAGCTAAACAATAGTTGTGATAGTAAGCTAAGCATGGAGGTAGCAATGTGTGGGAAATACCTGAAGTTTACATATGGCTAACCTGACCTATATAACATCATCTCCACAAATCTTCCCTGTGAGTATGGGAGATGAATTGCTGGCTTGAAAGACAAACCAGGTAGAGCAAGGAGGCAACTCCGAGAAACAAATGCAGTCCAGTCCAGCCCAATCTGATGTAAATGTTTGCCTTACATTCAGACATCAACATGTGAAGACCCTATAAATTACAATTAAAAATGAGGTGGTCATTTTTCTTCTGAAAGAAGCAGGCTTTTTTTTTTTTAAGCAATGTTTTCCAAAATTTCTCTGCCTCACCAACAACTATTAAGTGAGAAAATGGACTATTTTAGTATTGCTATCAAGGTGGCTTACAAAGTAAAAATACTGCAGGAGCAAGGAAACAAGATTTATCAGCTCATATCTCTCCATACTTACTTGAAAGTAAGAAGCACCAAGTTAGTGAGGCTTACTGGTTAATCAGTAAGCTTTAAGCCTGCAATCTGAACTCATGGAGCTATTCCAGTTGTAGAACACAAACATCATCGGATGTGCCAAAAACATGTTTGAGAGAACATTCAATAACTACTAAAGAATTTTTAAAGCCTTGTATAGACTTTTTAAGCTGTACTATAGTTCTGTAATCTTTTGTTCCAATCCTTTCACCTACAGAATCAGTTATCTTCCTGATTCTCTCAGAAACAACCCAGTATAGATGAGAACAGACTGAGATAACAAGAAACGTTGATTACCTGGATTATTGTGGATGCAAGATGCTATTTTATGTTGTGTCAAAGGGATAGTCATACATTTAGCAGCCAAAGGTTCAACCTTACATTCAAGAGGAATTCATTCACCAACCTATATATAAGGGAAACTCTGTAGTGCTATGGTACCCACCCCACACATAAAACATAAAATTAATGGTTTCATTTGGACAAAAAATAAATACACAGCTTGCTTTTAATAGTGAAAGTTTAATTTATCAATCTCTCTCTCTCTCTCTCGCTCTCTCTCTCTCTCTCATGATAGAATCTTTTAACATTTCATTAGAAATAAGCAATCAAATAATAAATAATCAAGCAATAAATTAATAATTTGACTATTTTTTTAAAATATCAGACCATAGTTTCCATAGGAAAGATGATTGCTTAATTTTGTATAATTCCCAAAATTTCAGTTTTATTTTTGAGAAAGATTCATTTCTTTGTCTACATTTATTTTGGATTAATATTTGCTTGTTAGAACAACAACTATGGAAAATCCTGGCATTGCTTATGACTTGCCTAGGCAGAGTCAGACTGAATTCTGACACAATCCAACTTTGGGTGCACATGTCATCAGACTAGCATATCAAAGCTGGAGCCCCAAGACCAAACTTTCTTTTCAACTTTGCTTCAATAAGCTATCAGCCCACTTCTCCAGGCAGAGTTGAAGCAAGTTCTACAAGGTTCCAACTTAACCAGTGCAAGCCAGATGGATTCTGCATGCAAAGCAGGATTATTGTTAGAATTCATAATGGGTTTACTGTCTTAGTTTGCTTATGCAGGGCAGTGAAGTCTTGGTGTGCAAGCCATGTAGGTTGGTTGTTGACTGTGCAAGCTTTTGCTGAATTCTCAAAACTGTGCTGCCTCAAGGTAGCTTACTCCATACCTTCAGTGGAGAATTAGAAGAACTCTGCCAAAGGCATAAGCATATCATCAGCTATGATTTTTGAATTTTACATTTCCCCTGAACCAGCACAACTATAATTGCTTTTATAGTTTCTTTGAAGTCTATTCCCTGGCTGAACTTTATTCATAATTCCAGTAAATATCTATTAAGTTACCCGTCTAATTTGTACAGAAGGAAGTGCTGATTGGCACATATACAGTGTTCATTATAGAGAATCCAAGCTAGAATGATGTGTTTTGGGAAGAAGTTTCAAAAGTTTTAAGGTAACAAATGGAGGGTAGCTTCAAGGTTTAAGGCACTCATTTTGCCCCTCCCCTTTCCAAATCTCTGTTAAAAAAAAAAGCAAAACAGACTTTGTTCTCACCTATTTAAGGGGAGGGGCTTCAAAATGGATGGTGCATGCACCCCTGGCTTTTATTTTTTGTGTAAACAAAAGCATCACTATTACAGAGCCTAGGCACTGGGCAGCAGCATTTTCTCTGTAGCATCCAAACTTCACTTTCTCAGAGCCAAGCATCTTTATGAACAGAATCAGCGTCTACTAACAAGGCGGTCTCTGGGTGCCCTTTCAGTAGGAATGGCTTGTGAAGGCTTCCAATCCTCAAAGGCCAAAAGGTGTGTGTGTGTGTGGGGGGGGGCCTTTGAGTCATTCTTGACTCCTGGCAAGGGTTTGGACTAGTCCCTGCAGTTTTCTTGGCAAGGTTTTTCAGAAGTGGCTTGCCATTGTCTCCTTCCTAGGGCTGAGAGAGAGGGACTGGGCCAAGGTCACCCAGCTGGCTTGATGCCTAAAGTGGGTCTAGAACTCACTGTCTCCTGACTTCTAGCCTGATGCCTTAGCCACTAGAGTACATGCAGTGTGCGTGTTTGTGTCTGTCTGTCTGTCTATCAAATCAAATCTTTATTATGGTCAAAGACCAGCAGAAGGAGGGTGGGGTACAGACAATTAAAGCATAGAAAATACATCAGATAAAAAGCTAAAAGATATAAAATAGAAAGTATATATCTAAAAGGAACCTAAAAGGAGGGGTAGTAGCATTAGATGGGTATAGGGGAACATAAAGGTTAGCATATGGCAGACTATATCAAATTACAGAACACTCTAGTATGACTAGCTCATTAAGACTAGTTTATGGCACAGGTCATCATCTGATGAATATTAATTGCTGCTGCACAGAACCTGGCAACATTATATGTTGTAGCAGAGTTGGTATCTGAAAGCAGGAGAGGGGTAGAATTGTCCTGGGTATTTATGCAATAATGGTGAAATGATGCAAGTACAAATGTTTCTGTACTACAGGCACTGGAGAAGAACATGCTCTGTTGTTTCTGCGTGTCCAGAATCACAAGGGCATTGTCTGTCTGGGTAAGGAATCTTCCTGTATCAGCCTTCAAGGACAGCTGAGGGGAGGACATAACATCCTGCCAGGGTAAAGGCCCTCCCATGTTTAGGTACTTCAAGTTTAGTTAATGTGATGGAATGAAATCATGAAGGCCTGACTCAGGGAAAAAAGCATTTTCTTTCATCTCCTGAGGCGCAGGGGAGAGATAAGAGGATGAGGCTAGCACCTCCCTGAGGAATTCACAATGTTTGGGCTGGCATTACTTGGGAGCTGGGGTTTCAGTCTGGGAAGATTCTTGCTAGAGGTTGTAGCTAATAAACATTGCTGGACTGAATTTACATGGTCTCTTGGAGTTCCTTGGGCTAGGCCTGACATCAATTTTCCCAGACTGAAACCCCAGCTCCCAAGTAATGCCAGCCCAAACACTGTGAATTCCTCAGGGAGGTGCCAGCCTCATCCTCTTATCTCTCCCCCGCGCCTCAGGAGATGAAAGAAAATGCTTTTCTCCCTGAGTCTGGCTTTCATGATTCCATTCCATCACAGTTAAGCATGTTATAGGGGAGGCAGAATACCTGTTGGATTCACTGCCAATAAAGGTTGGGTGCCTGGCCATATCCACTTGGTGCTCTGTGTCTGCTACATGCTGTTTAATTAGTGCTTTGGCCTGATCATATCCCAAGCTGAGTAGAAGACCAGAAGAGAAGCTCAAGGATGATATTTTAGTTGCTACAGTCTGTTTCCATGTGGGCTAAAAATCAGCCCTCATAGTTAATGGGGCATGGCCAAGGGGAAAAAAGGATAGTCTGAGCCAATAGTCAAGTATGGTCACCCACATTCTAGCCTCCAGTTTCATGAGGCCTGTCTCTAGTCACAGGGTGGCATTAGACACACATTTTGGGACTTGAAGGGCCAATCTTAGAAATTGGATTGCACAAGTTCTAGTGGTGCAAAATTGGAGAAGGGGCCTAGCGGGGCACCATAAAGAAGTTGTGCTATTGGCTTGGCTTTAAATAATTTGAGTGCTGCAGGAATATAGTGGCCACCTCTTGTCTTGAGGAATTTAAGGATGGCAGATGAGCTCCTCTATGCATTTTCAGCAACATAGTCCCCACGAGCTTTCCTACTGCTTGCAGAATGAAGGACTACTCCCAGGTATTTGAAACAGGAGACCTGCTCAATCTTGTGGCTGTCTATGCTCCAGGAGTGGCTCTTGGGCATCATCTATCTATCTATCTATCTATCTATCTATCTATCTATCTATCTATCTATCTATCTATCTATCTATCTATCTGTCATCTTCAAAACTATTGGGAGGTGATAAATAGAGCATTTTACTAATCTGACCTTGCATCTGTAGGAAAACATATGGTGATAACCTAGATGACAAATGTGTTTTACTTAGTATCTCTCTGAGTCTTCTTCTATGGGAAAGAAACCTCAAAACTCCATGGTCCCACTTTAATTTGAGGGTCACCTTCACCTTCACTGTAAAAAGCATTTGTTTTAGAAAAAATCTACATGTCATCATGGGACATTCACAAACAAGACAAACACAACATATAAAAAATCCATATAGCAGCTTAAGATGTTCACTTTTAAGTACTGACCCTTTTGATTGAGAAACAGTGGAGACCATTCCCTCGGTGGCCTTATCTGTCATTTGCTAACCATCTACTAGCAACTTTACAATCACTTTGTGACAAAGTTTTCAGACTGAGTTGGCTTGTAGATAAGTTTGCCAAAAGGGATTCTTGTCAAGGATTTAGTCAGTGCTCCTAGGGCAGTCATGTTTATACCTCCGAGAAACTCTAATATATTCTTTTGACAAAGAATGTATTTTTCCTTCCCATCCCGTTTGGCTTCTCTCTCCTCTTCCTCCAGCTGTGGGAAGTTTTTTACAAGTTTCTTATGCTGAATGTGTCCATCCTGTCCTCTCTGTGGCCTCCACTGTCTTTTTATCTACCACTTTGTTGGCTTCAAATAGCTTGGCCCCCAGCCTAACCCAGTACAACTTTTGCTTGCCTGCTCTGGCGTGGTGTTTCCGGCCTGAGGCCAAATGGAGAACACAATGAGATAGGATTGATTGTCTGGGACACACAAACTGCCAGCATCTCTCAGCCTTTTCATCAAGGTATGGAGGAGAGGCAGCTGGTGTGATGAACCCTGACAGACTCTGACAGTTTCACAGGGGGGAAAAATAGGCATATGTCTCCAATAACCCAATTTTCATACCATAAATCACTGCCTGAACACTCACCAGTCCCCAGTAATGCATTCTATGATGCTGTTTTGTTAGCCTTGTGCTGAATTAGAAAACCTCAGAAGGCTGTTTTGTTTTAAGGTGTATTAAAAGACTATCCCTCCAAAGCTCTCTTTGCTCCTCAGGGAATGAATTGCTGGGTTGAGGACTTAATGCCACATAACAGCAAACAAACTGGATTTTCCAAGTGATAGTCAACATTTTCTAGTCAATATTCTACCTTTTCTGTAGATGTGTGAAACTTCATGGCACATATTCAAAAGAGGTGGACCTTGCATTGTGATAGCATGATGCTGCCGTCAGTGTATCCCAAAAGCTTCAGATCCTGCAGATACCTCTGTATGCTTGAAAGAAAAGTGTTATATTGCATTGTGATTTAGGAAACACATGGGAGATCTTGAAAATGTGAACAAGTAGCATTTTTGGAGCCCTCCCCAGCACATCCAAAGTGACTGCAATTCACATACACACACTGACAGGTTGTAAATCCAATCAGGATGCATATGCAAATTAGGATAAATTATTGTTAATAATCCATAGATGATTATCATATTTACATTCAATTTAAGGAATAAATAAAATCATGAATTAGTAGCAACTTCTTTTTACACTGATTGTTGCAGAAATTACCCAAAGGTATTATTTCTGAAATTAAGTAGCAAAATTTTCAATTCTATATGCAATTATTTTGGAACATTCCCATAAAACTCAATAAGACTTACATTTGAGTTAGAAGAAATGCACAGAAAGAATGCTTTTATTATATTTTGCTCCTTTGACATCCAGCTCATGTGGTTTCCCCCATGGTATATCTTTTCTTCTATTCCTTCTGTGCATCTAATTCAGAAAGCAGTAGGGTTGTAAACAATTTCAAAGAAACTATGGAAAGTGGGTTTTTATTTTGCTTTGCAGGTGTGGGACATCTGGGCACCTGTATAAATATGAAATTTTCTTCTGAGACAGAAAGAGTGGACATCTTAAGTCCATCAAGGCTTTATGTATAGCAAGAAAAGACATTCTGTAATATAGTTTATTTATAGTGAACAAAGTTGAGAATTTCTTTGGATGACATGTCAGTTTGCTCTGTCTGAAAAGGCCAATATATACCAATGGATTATCTATATTTGATTGCACCCACATCAAGAAGATAATTTATTGAACTGATGAACAGGGATTAGTAATGGTGAAATAGATGCCCTCTTAAGACTTTAAGGATGTGTTCCTAGGAGATTCCTTTCCTCACCCAAGTCCTAAAGACTTAAGTGGCAGGTCTTGGAGATCCCATTCATGAATGCATGCATATGATTATAACTTTATAAGAGTATGATTGTACTAATGCCAAACAACCATTGACAAATATATAAAACTATGTGGAATATTCCAAACTTTATGTACATTGATGGTCCAGCCTTTTTTCTCCAATCTTTTTTAGGTACACCAATTTTTCATGGTTACCAGTAATGGGTTAAATTTAATTATATGTATACAGCTTTACCCCTTAGGGTAAAAGCAGATTTCTATCATCTGAAAAGAAACCTGAGTATGTATATAATGCACATGAAAATAAGACTGCTAATTTTTATTAGACTGATGTCTTTGAAACACTGCCTACTTTGTTCCACTCCCTTTATCCATCATTTCTTTTGATTAGTTTTCCTAGAATTCTTTTCTTCTTTCACCCATAGAATGCAATCCTCCTTGACCTTAAAAGTTGTAGGCATTAATCAAAGAACACGCTGCTTTTCATTCCTTCCCTGAAATCTCCACTTTTGTTTTACTAATTCTTTCTTGGGTTATTATCTATTGCAGATTCTTCCTTGAATTTATTTCCCTGAGAGTTCCCATCCATATCCATTTAACAACAACAACAACAATCAAAACACTGTGATTTCTCTTTCATATGAAGTCCCATCCAAGTTAAGCTGGCAGACTTTCCTATCCTCATAGACACTTGATTGGGAATGCCCATGTTTTTGGTGCAACATTCCTATACTTCTACAGTTCCTTCAGTGAAAAACCACAAACATAACACAAGGCTGGTGGTTTGCTTTTCTGTGGACCACTTAGCCTTAGAGGAGTCCCTTCCAGCATCTTAAGTGTGATTCTCCCTTGCTGTTTACATAAATTGATATGTAAAAAAGAAACCTCAGAACACAATCCAATTCAAATGAGATTGTTTTTTTTTAACTTTTTCAATTTATTGTATACATACACAATTAACAAGACCATCTTTAATCTTAAAGAAAAAGAAAATGTAAAAAATTGAAATACAAATTAAAAATACAAACTAAGAAAGAAAGAAAAATAAAGAAAAAAAATTACCCTATGTGTTATATTTATCAGTAGTCCCTGGTTCACTACTATAATATGAACAATACAAAACATTATTGTAATATATCATAAAAGAGAACAGACTGTTAATCAACAAAGGACAGTACTGCATTAACAATTTTCAGATCTGCAGTATCTGGTATTATTATATATCTCATTTCTCATTTTAAATGCATTGTTTAAGACATGTAATGCTCAGTAACAAGCATTTGAGTTCCCAATGATGAAGTTCTAACAAAAAGGCATTTTGTTTGGCTTTGCTTTATGGCTGTTGAAAGGAACTTTCAAAATAGCCGACAATATCTAGGCCTGTGCAAGGTAGCTGTACCTTGCTTAACAAGGAACGTCATGCTGCTGTGGAGGTGACATCATTTCAGGTCAGGCGATGACCCAGTTTGCTTCCCTGAAAAAGCCAGAGAGGGATGTTAGAGCTACATAAAGTAGCTCTTTGCTCTATTCATTTCATGAAGCAGTTTAGAAGAGAAGCTTCACTCAAAGCCTCACTGAATTGAAGCATGCTTTGGACACTTTGTATAGCCCTAGAATTCATAGCACAAACAACATGGGTCAGAAAGGTGATGGACAATGCAGAGGTCATCCTATATTCCATTGAAGGCATAGAAACTGAGTCACCCACTAGCTCTGTGTTTACAGTTCTGAGGAAGCTGGGATGAAAAAGATGGAAAGCAGTGCACAAGAAGAAAATGATGGTAGAGGGAGAAAAAAAACAGATACATACAGAGCAAGCTCATAATTTCTTGGGTATAAGTGGTCAAATGCACTTTTATTTACTTATGAAATGGATAAAGGCACTTCAATCTTTAAAATGCTCTAAGTCACATTCAGAAGACAAGAACAACAAGCCAATGAAAACAATTATATGCATAATATGGGCATCTAGCATTACATTGTATTACATTATATCACAATTATCTTTATGTGTGTCTGTATGGGTATGTATATATACATATCTTTGTGTGTGTGTGTGTGTGTGTGTACGTATGGGGCTGCTAACTCTCCCTGTCCCATCTCATTCTCTCTTGCCTCAGAAACCTTGCTTTTGTGACTCTTGATAGGTGAGGACCTTCAACAGCCATTCCCTGTTCACTCAGGAACAGGCTGTCTCCTATGGGACTTAATAGGTAGTAAACAAAGCCCCCTTCAAGTCCTGCTCTGCTGCCTCAATGTAGCAGGGAGGTCTGTCCTGGAAATCCAATAGGTTTAGTATGATACTCAGATTATGCATATTCTTAGTTTGAAATCAAGAGGCTGATTCTCTGTGCTAGGGTAAGTTTGCACTGCATAGTTGTATAGCCTTTTATCTTCAAAGATTTCTGCAAACAATAATTCATTAAACTTCATAAATCACAGCTATTATCCCTCATATCATTCTAGAAGATCAGACAGGATATAGAGGAAAGGTTAATGGTTTTATCAAGGCTGCAATAGAGATGACATCAGCAACATAAAATTATCAAGTACAAGGTGCACTTCAGAAATGGTAAAAGTCACAGTAATTATTTAAAGCACTTGGAAAAATTATTTTGTCAAAGCTCAGTGGTGACTTGAAGTTCATATTCATAACTAACTTTTCTTTTCTTGGCTCAGCATACAATATTCTGGATGCTTTCTACTTTGATTACTCTCAACCCTGACATAGTTGCTGGAATGAGCAGGATTAAGTACCACTACTTTCAGTTCCTACAATTAGGCATAACCTTATAATATCCTACAAAGAAGACTGAAGTACTTTTGCACTCAGATGATATAATTAGGTAAAAAATAAGTACTCCTTGGGTCTTACATGCCAGAACAAAAGTATGATTGCACACTTTATTCTCATGTCCTAAAGAGCATGCAAAAGGTAGGAATATAAATTACCATAGTTTGGAGTTGATTAATACTAGTACCAGAGTCTGTACTTTTCTTTCTTTCTCTTCCTTTTTCTGGTTTTCTTTTGGATCAGGTTGGGATCATACATTCCCCAAAGGCAAGGGAGAAACTATAATGTTTTTTTGGGGGGGGGGGTTACGTGATCTGGGAACTGTTCTTGCTGAAGAACAATGTGAAAAAAAAATATAAACAGATGACTCTAGAATCTTATATTGACCCCGTGTGATGTTATCTGGGAGTAACCTTGGGAGACAGGAAGACCTGCATGTTGTCCTCAGCCCACAGAAGGAGAGAAGGCATGGGAAACATTTCAGAAAGGACTCTCCTTAATTTTCTGGAGAGTAAATGGAAAAGTGGGGAGAAATACTTTCAGTCCTGAAATATTTTGTTCATGTAACCTTACAATAAAGATACAGTTAGTACTCATAGGTGTGCTTCTTGTCTGGATTACCTCAAAGGGCTAACACCCCACTACAGACCAGTTGAGAACTCTGGCTGTGTTGACATGGTACACTTATCCTCAGTTATCTAGTATTGACCCAATTGTTGGGGTCTGCACAATGCACAGAACCATAATTTAACAGCATTACGCAACGGCTTTACAGAAGACTAGGCTAATATGTGGTTGGTTAATTTATGGTACATTATGTTGTACACAAGTGGCATCCTATTATTTTCTATACAGAGAATTTAGATGGTCCATTTCACCAAATCTATTTATTTATATTGCACATTTCCATTAAGGATAGCGTCTTCTTCCAGGGGAAGGAGAAATTCTGCAACCACTTCTTAGCAATGGAGTTATCCATTGGAACTTAAATAGGCGGTAGACCACAAGTTGCCATTTAGAAAGACCTGACCCCAATCTCTGCTAGTCAGGGTAAAACTTCTAGGTTAGAGAAACCAGCAATATAACTTAGTGATTGAGTTAAGATATTATAACCCATGATTTGTTTCAAACATAGTTAGTTGAATAAGCCACAATGACAAACGCAAGCGAACTACATGATGCATTAGCTAATGGAGAAACCCAGCCATCAAATGACAGTGACTTAGGTGGGAATGGTACTGCTTTCTTTTTTTCTTTTTCCATAGCTCCTTCCTTGCTTGTTTATTTATTTATACTGCCACTGCATGTATTGACAGCAACTGGGTTGGTTGCCTGAAAGTTATTTTATATTCTCCAAATGTTCAGGACTGCTCAGTACCATTTAATACTGGATGTATTTGTGTTTTAGATATATTTATAGTTTTTAATGTTTTTTGTAAGTTGCCCAGAGTCCCCTATTGTGGGGGAGATGGGCGGGAGAGATATCTGACAAATAAAATAAATAAATTCTGGCTCTTAGTGGCATGATGGAAAGGGAGGGAGGGAGGGACTGCAAAGTGATACCCCCACCCCCATATATCAAATCAGTGTTGACTTTTTGTGACCGCACAAATAGATCAATCTTCTCCAGGACATTCTGTCCTCAACCTGATCCTTGAGCATTTTCGATAGTGCTCACTGCTGCTGTTCTCCTTTCCTTTCCTTTCCTTTCCTTTCCTTTCCTTTCCTTTCCTTTCCTTTCCTTTCCTTTCCTTTCCTTTCCTTTCCTTTCCTTTCCTTTCCTTTCCTTTCCTTTCCTTTCCTTTCCTTTCCTTTCCTTTCCTTTCCTTTTTTTTTTTTTTTTGCTACAGTTTCAATTGCTATTGACTGGAAGGATCTTGGTTAGCTTCCCTCAACCTGGTATCCTCCAGATATTTTGGGATTACAGCCTTGAAATTCCCAGGAAAGGACTGGTCTTAGTGACTATTCCAGTATGATTAATACCAAACTGATTCAGCATGTGATTTTAATCTCTGTTTTCTCTTTGGATCATATCAATGCATCAATATGTTACAGATATTATAATGGACATATTTCACAATGTAGATATAAACCTTTTTGGATAAAGTTGTCTTAAAGCAGTTTTGGTATTCTATCCCTTCCCTCACTAAACCCCAAAAGCAAATCTGCTAAAATGTTACTTCAATGGAATGACTGCTTTTGCTTCACAGTGGGAATTCTTACACATTTTTGCAAAATGAATTTAACATTGTACTTCATACAGTATCCAATTTTCCTGGTTTACTATCAACTATTGTCAGTGCCTATTTGGCTGTGAAAACTACCTGCTGCATACAAACATTATTCTTTTGGATTAAATCTTCAACTCTTCCCCAAATCCATGTGATATTATATGGATAACTTTTACTGGTATCAGAAGTGGTGATTTCCAAAATTAATTGCCTTTTTCTGTTCCTGTTTTGTCCTTTTCCAACATCTTCATTTGTTTGTTTTTAGTTACATTAGCTAGCTGACCTGGCCAAGCAATTTACTAATTTAATGGAGAAGAGCAATGAGCTATGATTGCCAATAATCAGCACCGTCATATTCAAGAAGGAACATCTTCTTAACTTTGAATAACCCTTTCCTCTGTGTAAATTTTCTAATCTTATCTATTTGAAATTTAGTGTGGATACAAACATAATCCTTTCTCTCCCAACACAACAGTTACAGGCCTTAAAAAAAGTCAGTGTTAAAGTATTTTGAAAATTACTTGATTAAAATTCAATGGCTTTTTTTTTTTTTTGTGCTAATATTCCAAATGAGATGCTTCATGGAAGTCAAATTGTAACTTCATCCAGAACCACCTTGCCTTCCATTTCATCCTATTATGGTGAAGAACAAGAAAAAATGCAGACATGTGCTGTTGCTATACTAGCTAGTTGGATAATAGATCTGGATATTGAATAGACTGTAAACTCCTACACAGTGGGGTTTAGTTGAGATTTCTCTCCAACAAGTTAAATCTCACTATGCTGATCTGCAGCTGCATTCGCAGCCTTAGGCAGTCTTGTACTCAACCAAATAATTTCATTTCTGGTGTTGGTTGTTAAGATCAGTTCTATATATACGTAAATAATTATTGGATGGGTAAGGTTATCGAATATAGTCTACTACTGCACGTGGGGAGAAGAGTGTAATTTTTAATTATTTGTCCATATATGTCTATGTAGCCCTCCTTGCAATTAGGAGGGGAAAAACAGGATATAAATTTTAACCATGTTTCTGTTTCTATAGGATGGGAGTTGTATGTGAGAAAATATTCAAAATGTAACTTCCCAACTTCCCATCAGTAATCTGAAGTTGTACTGGATATACACCCTATTGGGCTTCATTGTATGTCTATACCTCTGCAACTGGAACAACAAGATGAGTTTATTAGGGAGGAGAAATGCTGCAATTGGCCCAGCCAGATGAATACATTCACAATTGATTTGTCTACCTCTCTAGTTCCTGATGCTTGATTTGTATCCTTATTGAATTTCTGCTGCTTATCTTTCAATACCCAATACAAAAGGTAAATTCTGAATAGACCCCCAGGAAGAATAGTTAGTCAGTGCACTGTTTAAAAAAGATAACCTTAATCTGACATGTTTCTCACTGAAAAGTAAAACTTAATTCCCAATACCCAAACTTAATAATTGATCTTTAGGAACAGTTAGCATTTTGTGCTTTGTCACATTGGTCCCTAAAATTGTTTATGAAAGTGAAATCCAGTACTGAACAAATGAACTTTTTAGGGAAGAATTAAAGAAAAAAAATATTTGACTTATTTGCGCTACCTTCTTCCCTCCCTGTTTTTGGTTTCATTTAATCATGTAGCTAAAATGGCAGAGAAAATGAGAAAGAGACTTGTAGAGGCCTGCAGAGTCATCATACCATTTATCCTTTTAATACTAATTTCTGCCATCTTCTCATTTTTTTCCCTTTAACTTTATGCTTGATCTCATCAAATCATCAGAAACACTAGGGATTCATTTGTGCTTTGTGCTGCAAAACTACAAATTCTTTTTTAATAAAAAAAATGGAACCATTCAATTAAATGGGAGTTTTATGCTCTAGTATAGCACTCCAGAGAGGATGAGGTATGATTTTAATCAAAAAGATAATTTTCCCCAATATATATTTTAGTACTGCAGCAAAAGTATTCATTTTACTTCAGTTGCTGGACTAGACTTTTGAAGGGTTGTTTGGGGGTCACTAAGGAAACCCCCTATATCGTGCCATGTCATCAATGGGAAAACAGGTTTTAGGGAACTTTGGACATTTTGAAAAGTCTGATATTTTCCAGGCAGGCATGATAAAAGGCCAAACCCCAGTGCTCTCATTGGACAATTTCTTCTATAGGTCAGGTGCCCCTGAGGTGGTATTTTATTAGTTCATGTGTGTGTGCCTTTGAGTCAGTTGTTGATTCCTGACAGCTGCCTGGACTAGTTCCTGCAGTTTTCTTGGCACTTTCTGAAGTGGTTTGCCATTGCCTCCTTCCTAGGGCTGAGAGAGAGTGACTAGCCCAAGGTCACTCAGCTGGTTTCTAGCCTGGTGCCTGAACCACAACACCAAACTGGGTCTCTTAGTTCAACTTACTGCTACACTTTTGAAAGGGGATCAGTCTGAAGCCTTTGCCTTCAAACTCTACTTGGTTGCTACTGGTTTTATTTCTACCCCATATACTTTATTCTATGCCCTATATCAAGGGCTCTTCATGTTGTAGGGAGGGGAGGTAGTCTGGAGTGGTGGTGGTGGTGGTGATGATGATGATGATGATAATGGAAAGTGTCCACTGCTCTGATGGATGTAATCCAAAAAGTTGTTTGTTTGTTTTTTAATGTACAGGAATAAATACGTACAAATAACTGGGAGAATGGGGCTATTCAGAGAGTAAGTAGCATTCAACCTCCTGATCATGACCACTTTTTGAATGACTTTCTGCTGCTGGCAGGCTTCTTGAGAGTTACATATAAATACCAACCTGCATTTAAGTGTGTACAAGTTCCTGGAGTTCAGCTGACTGGATTTTGAGAAGTCTCATCATCAGACGCTTAAAAAAATGCACTCTTTTTCCACAGCTTTCCCAAGGCATGTCTCAAGTTAATTAATATATATATCTATATTAATTATGTGCTGCTTTATACTGGCAAAAGAGTACTGCAGTTCTCATTGTCTTAATATATTCCCAAGAGTTGACTTTAACTTTAAAGCCCTTAATAACTTGAGAGTAGGATGATCTGAAAGACCTCATCCTCCTGTTTTGAGATTCCCAAGCTTTAAGAAGTTTTTGAAACTTTTGAAAGGAGTTCACAGCATCCTGACTAAGGGCATAAGTGAATTCTGGAGAAAAGGTCTTTCTTTGGTTACGATGGATAGAAATTAATTAATTTCAGTAGATATGTATATGGTTCTGGGGTTGATATATTCTCTCCTTAAATGAATGAGCTAGCCTACATATAGAGCTCTAGTTTGTTCAATTCTAATTTCCAAATTTTTAAAAATGTACATCTCTCATCACATTATTTTGTGGACACATATTTGCCCACAGATATTGGACAAAATTTAATACTAGGCATTATGAATTGGAATATACGTTAGCTCAGTCTAAGTGTGGTGTTTTATTGAGCATGTGTTTGTGTGTGTGTGTGTGTAAGATTAGTCACCCCACACTTTCAAATAATATATGAATAGGATTATTGGTCACATGCTTCTACTCAATTGTTGAGTGAGCCATATGCTATCCCATTCATAGATCGTGTTCTATGGAGAGAGGAGGAGGAGGAAGAGAAGAAGAAATAGTAATAATAATAACAATAACAATTATAGTGGTGGCATCAAAATCAGCCTACCTCTTATATTTCACAGAAAATTCTCGTAATATACATTGGGCGATTTGACCACGTATTTCAAATTAAAAAAAAAAAAACTTACATAACCGATTTTCAGTTAAAATATATAAAATATCACATTTACCAATATGTCAAGTGCAGTTGTATTTTTTACTGTTTTTTTGTAAGAATCATATTGTCCTCAATGCTGTAATGCTTGAAAAAAAATTCCTCACTTTATTTTTTAAAAAATGATTGTTTATTCACAGAGAGGCATTCAGTTACAAACTGGAGCAAAAAGATTTCAAGAAGGTCAGCAGTGGTCTGTGATGGATCAGTGCAATTTAATGTCTCACCATTTTATAGGCTTAGTTCACAGTGTGGCTTTTCAAAATGTCCTAGGCTGTAGGAAGCAGTTCACATGGTGGAATGGTTCTTTCTTTCTTTCTTTCTTTCTTTCTTTCTTTCTTTCTTTCTTTCTTTCTTTCTTTCTTTCTTTCTTTCTTTCTTTCTTTTTTAATGGTTCTTTAAAAAAAAGTTCACACACACACAAGCAACTCTTCATGGATAAAGCTAGATTAGAAACCTTCACTCTCAAGGTCTGTCTTCAATTTTGAGAGGGGATATGGAAAAGTGCCCTCCTGTCATCCTTTTTTTTTTCTTTTTTTTTTTACAATGAAGGGCCTCCACAGGTCTTCCCAGAGATGAAATCTGCCTTTTAAATATTCACAGGGTTCATCAAACTATCATTTTAAAACTTTATAGAAAACCTTCTAGAAAAGTATGCTGGTCAATGGGATGACAGCAACTGTTGTAGGATGCCAACTTTTCCAGGGTGGAACTTTTAACCATGTATACTTCAATAGCAGTAAAACATGATAGAACTTGAAGATATTTTCACCCAGACAGTGAGAACTAAGCCATATTTGGTGCCTCTAGAATTTGTGGGCCTGTAGATACTGTTAGACTCCAATTCCCTTCAACCTCAACCAGTGTAACTGGGAATTATATTCTAATTATTTGGAAGGCCACACTGCCATTAAAGAAGCTGCAAAGTTTGGCTACCATAGCTTCTCTGCTTTGAAATTTGTAGTTTTCTTTGAGACAAATGCTGAACCTTGAGCCCATCTGTCAAGACTGGGCATGTGCAGAAATGACCATAGCCAAAGAATCAAGCAAACAATCAAAGGCTAGGGTAAATAAGGTAAAGAACATAATTATAGTGACAGACGTGAGAGTTTGACAAAATATAGAAGGGCCCTGCCAACATGTTGTGAGTTTCCCCAGGTCAATCTAGAATTACATTATTTACAGTCTTTGCATTAACATATGCCCAAAGAAAACAGGCACTTCTAGATTTGTCTGGGCCCATCTAAATGTGTTCAGAACTATAATATATGCCTTACATATGCGTACATTTTTGCTTGTGAACTTTGTCTTCCAAAATATTCATCGGCATTAGCTGCCTGTAAGAAATTCAACTATTTTACACTATACAGCTATAGACAAATAAGCATTCATTCAAACAATATTATTGTAAATTCCTTTTTTTAAAAAGTATTTTTTACTCTCCACAATCTGAAAATCCTTCCACATTTTTCCATTCTATACTTATGAATATGGATTGAAGGAATATTCTTTGTGAATGTTCCCTTAATGAAATTTAAACAAACTCTACTTATATAATCACTCCTTAACACTTAAAATGTTTTAAAATACTTAAAAGATATACAGCTCCCTACACATTGGAACACACAGTGGAAAAATAACTGATAATTCATAGATAACTACACAGCATTGTAAACTCTCAGCTTGCCGTAATTCACACTTGAATATCTATATATTTATAAGTGTGTAATAAATGGCTTGAAAGTTGGTAACAGAGCAACAACTGATTTCAGTGCCTGATCTTTAAATAACTAAATAACAAAATGTGATTTTTTTTCCTTTTTGTAATGTATCTCTATAATAGCAATAAAATAAAATTGGCATTGGAGAGTCCAGGCTCATTGCCTAACATGAATGGGCAAGAAGCTGGCACTGCATTTTCAGCGTGACTGCCTCTGTCAGAATAACAAGAGAGTAGATTTAAGAATCAAAGACCTCTGAATGATGAAATGACCCTGTAAAACAAAGCCACAGGAACATGGAAGTAATAATTACAATTTGGAAAGATTTAACTACTCAGCTGAGCGCAAGGGATGACTGTCCAAATAGTTTGTATCAAGAATTTTACAGTTATGTGCATTGCAACATAAACAAATGAAGTACTATGACAATTTTAAATTAACAAACATGTGGCAGAAGTTTTTGTAATGAAGCAGATTTTGGCCCCCAAGAGTGTGTATATTATCTTCACAGTGCCACTTGTTTTAGCTTCATTTATGTTATTCTTAAAATTATATTACTTATTCCCAAATTAACATTAAAAAACTATACCGAGGATCGGGAAATATTATTAAAGTATACAAATAAATTTAATAAAAGGAAAAAAAAACACATTTTCATGATATGAAAATTGCTAGTATAATACATACACTTTGTCTATTTATTTTGAGCATTACCTTCTCCCTCATTCCTATAAAATAATTTCATAAATATTTTGTGGGTAAAGTTGAAATTCACAGCAGCTTCTAAGAAAGAAGGGCAAAGTCTGTTTGGGTAAGAACATCCTAAGTAGGTGATTGTAATAAAAAGGAAATATAGGCTACAGGTAAGTGCAAAAAGTGGAAGGAATGAAAGTGAAGCAGGAAATCAAGATGAAATGAGACAGAAAATGGAGGAACAGATAAGCAGTGGTTGTCTGAACAAAATAAAAATATAAATATAAGAAGACAGGAGGAAACAGGGTTATCCACGGGCGGGGGAGGGTCAAAATAATCAAAGTGGCAGCTGCAACTGTGCAACTGAAGTACTATTCTATTTTTACATGACTTGCATGTGCAATACACATTAAAAAGAGGGCAGGCTTTGAACAGAATGATTGTGTCTGCCCTCTTGACTTTTTTGACACCCCTACAAATTCCTCTGGAAACAAAGAGGGAAAAAGAAATGACTAGATGACAGGACTTTAGAGCCTGGAGATAGCTCTAGGGAGGGAAGATCAGTATCTTATATATTTATTCCAACTAATTGGACCAGTGTTTCTCAACCTTGGCAACTTGAAAATGTGTGGACTTCAACTCCCAGAATTCCCTAGCCAGCTGGCTGGGGAATTCTGGGAGTTGAAGTCCACACATCTTAAAGTTGCCAAGGTTGAGAATCACTGAATTGGACAATCCTTACACTATTATTGGCATACGTTAATTCCAGAACTTAGATAATGGCACATAAGTAAAATTCTGAGAAAAAGTATACCATCTCTACTTAAGGATATTATTTCGTTCAACATTTCTGCATCCAAAATCAAAGTCTCTGGTCAACTTGTTTAAAAATGGTATTATTTATATATTCCCTAACTTAGGACGATGCACTTTAAATAACAATTATTCTGTTTCACCAGCAACATGATGATAAAACACCACATAATAGGTTGGGCATTATTAAGCCTCATTATGAAACTAGTTATTGTAGCTTAGCAGTTCTTATCAGCAATTCATGAATTGTCTTTTATGTATATGTATTGTAGCCAAATACATATAGGACAATCTCCTATGAGATACAGTATGTATCTGAATCCTCAGATCTAATGGAGGAGCCAATTATATGGGCCCTTGCTACCCAATTGTTCTTGGCTGTGAGAGAAACCCCCGAAGGACTGAATATAAGGAACTTGAAATTAAGACTCCAGCAGTTGCACTCAGGCCAGTGTACATTTCAACAGCAACTGCCAGATGGAAAGTACGGTAGTCTGATTTCTGTTGAATTGCAGGGCCAACCATACAACATCTAGAGATAGATTGGGTGACATATCAGATCAATGGAGGCCTGGTTGGCTCTGAATACCTAAGTACTTCCAGTGGGGATCCTTAGTCTCACCAATGTGTACCTTCAATTGCAACATAAGTTTTTGTGCCTTGTCTTGCTTTGCCCTGCTAGTTCCAGAACTAGATCAACTCCTATCTTCTGTCTCTGTCTTTTTGAATTCTTAGTCCTTATTCTTGGAATTAGCCTGCAGATATTTACCTCTGATTGCTGTGTTGTAATGCTAATCAAGAGCCATGCAATTTTTTTTCCCCTGTCCATATGGTTTGGGTTTTTAGGCATATAGTTTATCACAATGGGACCTGCCATAGGTTTATTTTCAACTATTGGAAGCAGAATATTGAAATATGTTGGGCTTCGGTCCCCAAAGACGGCCATTTCTTTTTAAGGAAGTAAAGAACCATATAAATTTAATTGAGTTATGTGTCTGTGGGCATATCTTTAATATCAAAAATTATTCAGAAGAAGTGGTCTTGACCTCATGTGATCATAGCAATTTTCTGCTAAAAATGAAAATACCTTACCTTTTTCCAGGTTGCTTTACATTATTACTGCTTTATGAACCAAATTAACTTCAATGAGTAGATTCCTTAAAGTAGTAGCATCTTTTTTTAAAAAAATCAGGCTACTTTAATGAGTAGAAGAGAGATGCCATCATTGTGTGAAGTCCAAAGCACTTCTTCTGAATCATTTTCTAAACCACCAGTCATATATGTGTGTGAATATATTTGTGTGTGATATATATATATATATATATATATATATATATATATATATATAAAATCTCAAGATTACATAAAATTGTAATCTGCTATACATTCAGACTGTAGTTAAATGTAAAGAGACAGAAAGACATCCAGCCATAATTTATGGAGAATTTAGGGTTTGGGTTCCTTAGACAGCAAATTGTTATTCATTTTTACCACCATATATCCTCCCAGTACATTGTTACAACCAGACTTTCATTCACACTTCATTTGTCATGCAAACAAGCCTTCAAAGTAACACTGAGTTCTTCATCATTAGAGAGTAATACAGATTGATTTGGTGGGGCAGGGAAGAAATTGCTGATGAGGATAATGGTTCATGTTTGCTTGTTTGTTTTTGAGAAGAGGAGGAGGAGGAGAAAAGAACCAGAAACACTGAACACATTTCTCAATGTCAGTTCTTTGAACTGCTCCCTAGAAAATACTGTATCAGTGCCAGCATTCAATGTGGAGGTCTACACTCTTAAGCCAATTAATTCAATGGGTCTTAAGCTTGTTTACCTCTGCTTTGGATAACAGCCCAATGGTTCAGAAGACAACACTATAGAACATTTAAACAGAATTGCTTTAAAAATAGATCTTTTGGAAGGAAAGACTGAAAGGAAGAAAAAAATGACTATTTTTTTCCCATTCAAAACTCATGTTAAGTATGCAAGTTTAACTTCCAGTTTAGAAAGTCACAGCAGAACAGCTGAAAACTACCAACAATGGGATTGGTTACAATATCTAATTCACTGTTACATAAAATGCATCTATGTTATAATAGCTAAGGAATGCATGTCATTTAAAGAGGCTTCCCATAGCAAACACCAAGACTGAACATACGCTGTTTAATAGTTTTCAAATCCATTTTGTGTGTTCATTGAATGCAACAGTTTCTTTTTTCTGTTGAGAACTTGGTTTAGCAAATAAGTCAGACTGTCATATTATTTATTCTTATTAAACTAGATCAGAAAGGCAAATCAGAAGAAATATTCCTTTTGATTTTCATTGATTGTATTTTGCACGTTGATCTCATTTTTCAGGACAGTCTCAGCACTATCCTCATTTTCTGATCCCTTCACCTCCTTTTTTTTATATATACTTTTCTTTTTATAAATCCGTACAGCAATGGCAGCAATGCAAAGTGGAATGAATATCACAACAGCGATCACACCTGGGGAGAGGAAAAAAAAATAATGAAGTATACTTCATATCACATCAATAAAAAAAATGGAATAATTGTAATGATTCTTGCACAGATATAATTTTAAGGCCACATCCATATATGTTTTTTAGCTTCTCTCATTGTACATTTGATGAACAGTAGGAGCTAGTTACATAAAAGGAATCCATTATAAATTTCTTTTATTGTAAAACACTGATATCCATCAAAATGAAATCCATTGCCACCTACTGTTCTCTGCTAGAAAGAAGTCATTAAAACTATATATTTGGGAATGTTGAGTAAATATCAGCATTGTTTAGGGAGGTTGCCAAAATATTTATTCCACATTTGGGTAAGTTATGTTAGAGCTACAATCCATTTAAATAACAGATTTATAGGGGAAGCTGCGCAGGAATACATTATAATATGGAAATTGCAGGAAAATATGTATAAAAACCATATGATAGTAACTGGTCCAGATTTTCTGTACTATTCATTTATTTGTTTGTTTCTTTGTTAAATTTATATAGCTGCCCATCTCACTACTGTGACATAGCTAAAAATGTTATGAATTAACTTTTTACAGTGCCCATTAACTTCTGTATATATATATTATATATGTATGCATTATATAATATACTGGCTGTCTAAAATTGATTCTGTTTCTTTGTTCTTGCTATTGTTAAATTATACAGACATGGACAACCTTTCATTACCTCAGGACCTACTGAGTTGTGTGTGTGTGTGTGTGTGTGTGTGTGTGTGTTGGAGGCAAACATCATAATGAGAACAAGAAGTTATCAGTTAATGTTGGAATCATCAATATATAGTCTTAGATGCGAGTACAGCTGGAGTACAATTACTTCATTTATTCTTTAATTGGACATTTGTATAGTTGAATCTCAGCTTATATTAAAAGGGATAACAGGGCAAGTTAGGCTGTAGTTTTATGAGCATCTGTTTCATGATAAAAGGTCTCTGGGCACAGTGGAATCTTCATTCAGCATAAAGAGATCTCACTTAGGCTTAATAACATCTTATAGTAGCTATAAGCAAAATTCTTTTCACTAGCACAGTACCTGTCATTTTAGAAATGTATCGTATGAATTGTATAACACACTAAGCTTACCGTAATAGCATCTGGCACTGAGATAATGTTATAAAGAACTGTCACCAACATAATCCAGTAATACTCCATTAGTTATTATCTTCACTCTAAAGAGTGTTCATTATCTGGTTTCATCTTTTTTCCACTAGTGCATATTTCCTGAAGTATGCTGACTTGGCCTATTAATAGGGTACTTACTCCCTAAAAATGCTAGCAGTAGATGATGTGAATAACTTATTCACAAAGCGCATAAAGTTTGACTATATTCTTCAGGTGACTTTCTTTACAATTGAATCTTCTAGGAATGGATACTCTGTGCATTGTGAATTTACTGTTTTTTCTCTTTCTCTAATTGGATGTTCAAGGCTGTAATCTTATTTAGATAAAGCTTTATAAACTTAGATTTGAATATTTGCCTTGCTGAAACTGGGCAGAGGTAGTGGATATATCAGTGTAATGCTTGAACCCCAAATATTCAATCCTAGGCTGGATCTAGACTTGAGGCAATTGAAGGGAAAACTGCCAAAAATAAGCCACCAAAAGCCTTAACTGTTTTAGACAAATACAATGAGTGAAGAATGAGGATGCAGTTAATTATCTCACCTTTTGTAGACCAGTTTACCATCTTTCACACATTGGAGGGTAAAAGTCTCAAAGAAGTACTCCCCTACAAACACATAGGGTTCTACATTGCATACTCTGGTTTTGAAACTAGGCCCTTAATTCTAACAGACCTGACTCTATATTTTTTTTAGTTTATGATAGTGCTACAAACAAAATTGCAGCAACAAATATTTGAAAAATAATAATTGGGTAAGTCAGGCACGTAAATGTTAATTGTCATAGCCTCAGTATCCTGCTGCTACTGCTAAGTATTATTTTATACAAACACTTCACAGTTATTTATATGTGTTTATGTGTGTGTGTTAGGGCTATTCACATTTTGCAAATGATTCTGAAAATCTGCTTTATACTTCATATGAGCGTAACACTTCTCTACTATTCATTAAAGCTGCCTGGAAAAAAAAGATGTAGTTGCTTTAAAGAATCAGCTCATTAAAGTTAAAGCTTGATTTCACAAAAATTTAAACTCAGTGCACAGAGGTGTTTAACAAGGGAAAATCCATGTTAAGTTTAATGAGCAAAAGAATTGAAATTAGAGTACGTAGTGTTATAATGCTATATATAAATGTGAGTGATATTATATTGTAAGTACCATGTTCTTTCTTCTTGCCCATCTATCTGGGATGGATAAAACTGTCAATTTTTGTCATTTGCATTGCATGTGTATTCAAAAATATCATTGGATTTATACGTTAATCTGGATTTTTAATGATTGAAAAGTGCACAAAAATTCACATTCCCTTTCTTATACACGCACACAAATTTACATACAAAGAATGCTCATTTGTATATGTGTATACACACACACACACACATACATAACTTTCATATATATTATATGCAGTACCATATCTTTCCTATACATATATCTTGTACCGAGACCAGACTTGCATTGAAAATTTAGCAAAGTGCTGGTTAAAGTATATACAATTATATAACATTCTGGAAAGTACAAATTAGGCCATTTCATGGAAAAGTGAAGATGTCAGAGTGTTGAGAAAAAGAGTAAAAATGAATGAAATAATGGAGGGCTGGAATATATGAAGTGTTGTGTCTGTGTATGCACATATAGGTAACCAGGGATAGCCTTAGTAGCACCCACATGAACTTTCCAATAGAAGCAGGAGCTTTAATGCTTTGAGGAGAAGTGCTTCACTCATGCTAACGTGCTTCGCAAAGTACTTCTTTCAACTGCTTTTCATTGACCTATCAGAATGTCTTCTCATGTAAAAAGGTTAACAGAGAAGAAAGTCATGTTTGTTTGTTTGTTTGTTTGTTTTGGAAGAAAGAAAGGGCATCTGGTGGAATAAGGATACATCTTATATATAAAAAAACAATCTCTCCCCCATATTACTGAAATTGTAGGTTATTTTAAACACACACACACACACGATAACACAGGGCTGCCGAAAGTACTTTGCTGAATATTTGAACAGAATTACTAGCATTACTGAACACAGAAGACTTATAGTAAGTGCACAGCATTGCATTGTTAGCTATGATATTTGCTGTCTCCTGAGTTAATCTGAGTCTTGGTGGTGAGACTTTTAAAAACCAATGAATTATTATCATTATTTATTAAATGTGAATGCTGCCAAATCTGTTTGACTTGCAACAACTGACAAAATAACATATGATGAAATGTCCACAGTAAGGTACCATAATCCTTAACCCCAATAATTGTGTAATACAATAGAATCACAAAGCAAAAACCATAACAAAAACCATACAAAATAATTTAATAATAATAATAAAAACTGATTCCAGATGGCACACAATCATTTCCTGAAGGTTCTCCAGAAGAGTTCAAGCTTCACTGCCTTAGGGAAGGCCATCACTGAGAAGGCGAGCTTGATTTCTAGAAGCAAGCTGTTCCATACAATTGGTCCCATGATTGAACGACGATATTTTCTGGCATCAGTTCATTTCACTTCATGAAATTAGGGTAGCAGAAGCAGCTTCTCTTAGGAAGATTACCTTAGACAGGGCATCTCTGGTTGGAGTAAGCAGTTGTAAAAGTGGCAAGCCATTGAGGGCTTTATAAATTCAAACTAACCCTTGAATTGCACCAGGAAACACTGCAAACAATGGAAGGTAATATGTTCATACCATCCAGCACCAGTGAGCATGTAGGGTACTACATTTTGGACAAACTATCATTTTCAAGTGATTGTCAAAGAGCTCATTGCAGAAATCTAATCATAAGATTATAAAGACATCTCCCACTGTCACTAGTGGGATAATGGAAAAATGAAGGAAGAGCGTTTTTATCATCATGTCTGCTTTATAATTTTTTAAATTCTGGCTACTTTCTGTGCTGATGAGTCTTAGTTTAATCTTGAGATTTTCCTCTTTTTTAATTTACATATGAAAATATTGAATATGAAATGCAAGAAGCTGATCAACTATTGCTCAAGTTGGTTTAAGGCAGAGGTGAATGTAGATATTAATGGGTCATCAAATGAATATAGAATGCTCATAATTTCAGCAACAGCAGCAGTGTGTAGGTGAGCATAAGTTCCTGTTTTTGGCAAGATACTTTTTTCAGCTTTTCCATTTCTAAATTATTAGCTCTTAGTGAACATGGATTTTTTTTCAGTAACTAGAAACAATGTTCCTCACTTATTTGTGTATTTACAATGATATTACACAAAGAATTCAGAAGTTGAGACACTATCAATAATATATTTTTTTCTTTTTTGTCCTTTACATCCCTTTATCAAAACAAAAACACTACCTCCATTCTAGTTTTCTTGCTAGATAATGAGATGCTGCCTCCATTATGTGTGTTTGATGATGTGTATATGCATGTGCACAAACACAGACATACACACAAACACACAACTGATTTGCCCACTCAGTAAAGTTAAAAAGACAGAGGAAAAGTATGAACTTACAAACTCGATTTTCAAAATCTATTTCCATATTTTAAGGGTAATGCTTCCACAAAACTTTTGTACTGAACGCACAGAAGAAGCATTCAACCCTTAAGCTTCAGTTCCAGTTACTGCTGCTGATGGTAGTGAGTGCAGAAGGCAGGCTCTTGAAATCCAGTTGAGTTTCTCAGCACATATGGCAATTCTTAAGTTTACTGCATTTCAAAAATCAACCTGTAGCACCATTTTTGCTCAGTTTTATGGTTTTGTGAACTCTCTTAAGCATTTCAGTGAGAAGATTGAGTAGGTGTTTTGGGAATTAATGAACTGCTGAAAATGCAGGTGCTCCAAATACAAGCATAGGTTTCATATATCTCCTATAGAAAAGATGAACAAAATCTTCTGAAGCAAAGAAACAGCAAAGGCATAATGTTCCACTACTTCCTGAAGAGTTGTGAAACTGAACTTTGTTCCTCTTGAAGCATGTTAAGTTGGCAGTGGTATATGTCAGTTGTCAGAGGGATATGTCAGTTTCTTACATGTTTGAAAATATAAATATTCCATATTCTGCATGGATAAATTCGTCCTTTATCCAAATTGAACTATTTATTTAAAAATTTGGGTAAAAAATTCTCTCTCTCTCTCTCTCTCTCTCTCTCTCACACACACACACACACACATTTTCTTTTTTAAAAAAAGAGATGTTACAGGTACTTGTTAAACATATTAATATGGAGAACCAATCCTTCTTCCACAAAATTGGCAAAAGGGAGTGAATGGGATGTTTTTAAGCCATATGCTTCTAACTAGAATAAAAATGGAAAAACAAATGTTTTCAGACCCTATCGATATGCCTTGGCAAATCTTCTGCACTCAGACCTTCAACACTTGTAATAGCCCCAGGGTTTTTTTCTGTCTAGTACCTGTCAGTTACACTGCTAAAGCAGTGTTCCTCTCCCATCAAATGAGAAGTTTGAGCTTGAAGGGCTGTTTCCAAATAATATTATTCAGGATCAAAATTTCACATTCCACTTTAGCAATCAGTATTTTGCTATGCTGCATTGGTACTTAATATAGAACATTTTTAAAAAGAAAAGAAAAAACAACACTAACAAATTTCAATTTATTTTTGTTTCCAAACATGTATATGCTTAAGGTTTTTTTTAAAAAAAAAATCTAATTTTGAATTTTGGAAGTCCAAGTCACTACTCTCTATCTATCTTATGTGGCTAGGGAATATGGTTTTATTTGAAGTCACGAGAACTTTGAGCTTAGCTCAAAGGGAACTTCACCTACTCTACTTTTGTGTATTTCTATTATTATATCTGAATGAATTAGCGATATGAATCGTATGAATTAGCGATACATTTTTACATCTTTATTTTTGTTATACAAAATATTTTGATTAGCCAACTGATATTTAAATGTTATGTCTTGTAAGTGATGCTATCTTGAAGTGTTGCTGTATAATAAAACTCTTCCGATACTGTTTTGAACTGCCTTCAGCATGGTTTAATATGGAAAATCAGTGTATAAATAAGATGATAAGCATTTTAAAACACCTGAAAGATAGGGAAATCACTACCTGGTATAGCTGCTGAGAAAAATATAATATTACAAAGTCCCAACTCCCACAGAAGTATGTGGAATTGTGTGGGTATGTATTTGTTGTATGTATACACTTAGCAGACAGAATTTTGGGCTTGATTACAGCACTCTCATTCTTAGTAAGTTAATATTCCCAACGAGAACTCAATCCATTATTGAAAATATAGGATTACCAGAAGGATGATTTTTAAAAATAAATGAACAAACAAACATGTACATAAAAGGTTGGAGAGGATAGAACACTTATAAAGCATTTCTTATCAATGCTGTGAGCCATTCAGAGATTTGAGGAAAAATGGGATCCATATTTTCACTGCAGCTTGACCACATATCTTAAGACACATAACCATTTCAGACCTGTGAATGTCCAATCTAATTCCATCAGTTTCTAAAATCTGGGTGTTATACAATGTTAAACAAGTTAACAATGTGGAAGCTTATTTGGTTATTTGGGCACTCAGCTTCACCACTTATATTTAGATTTTTAATGGTACATACAATGCCATTACAGTTCTTACCCCCAATAATTGCAGAATCACTCCTTATTGCATTAGCTAAAGGCTCCCCTTCATCCATTGGTCCTGAATGATCTGTATCAGAAACAAAAAGAAAAATGCAGAGACAAACAGAGATGAGAAAATTCTGCATTTTAATCCACAGACCCAACAGTGGCTACTATACTGTAGGTGATAGTTATAACATAGAGTATAAATTAGGGACACACACATTAAAAGATTAATACAAGGCTACTAAGAACAAGGATTGAATGATTGGTTTGGAAGCCACATGGGTATATCTGAACAACACACATGTATATGCACACAAGATAGGAAAAGACAAAAATTGGGGATTGGTAGAAGAGCCTAGCATATATGCACTTCTGGCATGTAACAAAAATGACTGACATTCTGAACCATTGTCGTGTATTCTTTTTCAGAGAGTCAAATTAATGAAAACCATATGCTTGGTACCTGCAAATGAATGGGTTGTTTCACTTGATGCTGTATCAGCTCCAGTTAAAGTCCCACAGTTGGATTCCATGAAATGTCCTTTAACAATGACTGGAGCTGAGCTGGGATGGTGCAGAGCAGCCTTCAAAGGAGCAACATGATTGAACTGCACTGAAGAGAGGCATCCAATAAACCCCTGGGAGTTTGCCTTCATGGTATCTGGGTCTACATCGCTATTCTCTGCTAATAAAAAGAAACAGAACACAATTAATCATTGTGAAACGTACAGAACAAAGGGACAGATGAATAATTGAATAATTAACCTTTATCCCTCAGAGTTCCGCATGCTGTGAGAGCACAGGCAAATTTACTTATTTTATTTTTGCCTGTCTTTAACAAAAACACAAGAAATGTAGTCTACACTTTTAAAAAAAAAAAGATGAACAGAATTTGCTCACTAGAGGAGATATTTTAAGTTACATAGCAAGTTCCTAAAGCACAAATAAGAAATTCAGTTCAGATAGTGAAATAAATCCCCCCCTCCCAATACTGAATAAATAACAAACATTCATGGAAATCAATCCCTACCATACATTTGTACACACAGCTGTGAAAAGCTTTTCAATATTCAATCCAAATGCTTTTAAATTTTACTTACTGCAAATACTTTTTTAGTGCTGTGGACATTCTATTTTAATTTTTTTCTTCAATAAAATGTAGTTCTCATGCACAAATACAATAGCTTGATTAAATGTTTACTTGCATGAGTATTCTTAGCTGCTTGAAGTTCAAGCTACCTTATTTTCACAGTACTTTATTCTCAGTTTGCATGGTGAGTAAATACATTCTGACTCAGATAGTATTCACTGCACAAGATGTAATCCTGATAAATACACATTTTCTTGCATGCTAATGCCAAACATCATTTCATAAAAATCAAATCTGTTTCATGTTCTGTAATCTATTACAACACCAATTTTTGCAAATACTATTTTTTTTAACCAAAGCCTTTTTGATGATGGTAATCACTGCTATTGTTTTAGTATACACCTGTATGCTAATTTGTTTCTATCTATAGGATAATATATGCAGAGCTTAATTTTAACATGCCAAGTGAAGATTAAGTTGTGGCAGCATGTCAGATAATGTCTTTATTAGAGCATTCATTGCATGATTTAATACAAATCTTTGTGTAATACTGGAAACCTGAAGAAAAACATTCCTAATGTGAATGAAGCAAACAACTTTATACTGGATAGCAATTCTGAGATTTTAGTCCAACACATCTGGAGGACACCAGGTTGGGGAACACTGATTTCAGTACTATTTCAGTTCCATCCCACCTGATAGAATTATTGTTGTGGGGATAAAATGGCAGTGCAAGTGTGGACTCAGCCAGTGAGATTCTGGACATTTTTATAATCAACCCCATTATCATAGACACTTTGTCTTTTTAGATGTGTTCTTTCATGACTTAGCAGGCACTGGGAATTGATCTATTCTGAAGTTTAGAAAAATTATACTGTACAAGCTGGGGTACAAGGAGAAGCTAGCTAGCTTTCTTTGCACCAATACCATTCTCATATGTTGAAGGTGACTGATCATAGCAGGAAGCCTTCCGTAATTCTGGAGCCTGTCCATATATCTTGCAATAGGTTGCTCAACGTGCCTTTCTGTAGAACCTTGAGCATGAGCTCACTAGCTCTAGATGTCTTACTCCAACACAACTGATGCATAAAATAGATGGGACATGGGATGGGATTGCCTTTGAAGACTACAGTCCTAAGTGTAGTGGCTTCATTTTATGAGATAGGTTATGGTTACTAAATTTTACTAATACCTAAGGCACCTTATTCCTTTTCATCCCAGCCTCATCCTTGAAGTGAGAGAATTAACCAAATCATGATCGTGTGTGTGTGTGTGTGTATAAATCAGACAAGAAAATGAAAACTTTCTAGCTACATGTGAAGTGAACTGTTACCTATAAAAATAAAAATAATGAAAAAGGAAGTTCTAATGAAATGGAATCGATGTGACTATCACTTTCAAGTAAGAATTTTTTAGTGTTATCAATTTTGGATGCCACTTAGAAGTGTTGATACGAATACACACACATACATACACACACACATCTAAAATAAAATATTTTTTAAGTCCAAAAAGTTAACAAATAATGGCAGGCATAGTCTGTCTTTTCTAAATGTAATATACAAAATTAAATGTGGAAAGAATAGCAAATTAAGACTTTAATCTGTAAGAGTCTTATAATTTTAAACTTATACTTGATCTTTTTAGTAGTTTATTTGTACATTAAGGTACTCAGCAAATGAAGATACAGTCATTCTACCTAGTGACCTTAAAAGTGAACCAATATCCATTTTTTTTCTCAGAGGAATAAATGACAGTGGTTAACATATTCATAACACATTACAGTATGTTCAATAGAACAACATATTATGAGACTTCTCTTAGATTGCTGGTTGGCAGATTCATAAATTATTTTTAGACAGTTCTATGAAGTATGCATTTTACATTGACTCTTTTTGTTTGCATGACCTTTTATGCTGTTGCTGAAATTGTTCATAACAAGCACATATCCAATAGTAACAAACTATTAATTCTTGTTACCAAGAAAAGCTACTTATCTGTAAATTAATGTAATTAACAAGATGCAGATGATTTAAATGTTTTCTTTTGCTTTACCTTTAAACTTCACATAGCAAACCATACAAATGCAAATTCTTAAATAAAAGATTATCTTGTTATTTTAAGTATCAGTCTTTCTTTTATGAAATATACTACTAGGAACATAAGCATAAGATATGCTGCTTCTATGTAGCTGAAATCAAGTTAAATTATATGAAGTATTTTCCATTCAGATTTAATAGAAGTAAATTGTACAAGTTCCCACAGTATCTAACAGGTCACTAAGATCTGCTAACTGGAACAGAAGGTTCTCAAAGAACGCTTAGCATTTTATTCCATTGGAGGAAAAGAGGCAAGACACTCGTTGCTGAATTAATTAGGGCCACAGCTATTAATTTTCACACTTAACAGTGAGTGACTCAATCTGAATGTGAGCTCTTTCTAAAGCAGAATCAGCCATATGTTTTCCTGGCCAAAATTAATTGAAGTCAATGCCCTATATCTGAAAGCAACATGCCAACTCTTCTGCCCCATCTAGTCACATTTTTTCTGGTGTTAAAGGAAGCCTACTCTATTTACAGTCCCCCCCCCCCCCCAAATTACATTTATAAAGAAGAAGGCCAGGCACAGTTCTTCAGTTACCAAAGAATCCCCTTGCATCAGATTAATGCCTCCAGTAATCCATTCAGGCTCACATGTTGAGCACTCTGGCTATTCCCCCTGTCCTCACCAGTTTTTTTATGACGACTGCTATAGACACTTGAGTGCCCTAAATGTACATGTCTGCAGAGAGGAAGATATTGTGAGTACACATATTGGATTCACTATTACAGACTTTCAGTAACATTAGCAGGAAATGAGGATTATTGGGAATGCTTGCACTTAAGTAGTCTAGATAAAGGATACCTCAACAAGGCTCAGACCTCCCCTGACTCATCCCATGTCTTGCTTGCCCTGGAACGAAGAGAACTCGCTAACCATTTATTGAGAACAGGAATGAATGAATGAATGAATGAATGAATGAATGAATGAATGAATGAATGATGTCATCTTCAACCTGCCTCAGTTCACCCCAAAAGTAACCTCTGCCTATAGTGTTTTCTGACTTCTAAAGGCCAAAGGAGTGGTGTGCTTTATTTCACTGAATACAAATGCTTCTTCTTCAATTAGTTACTGTATACTGTAGTCAGGATAACCCCTCCATCTGGTTAGTAGTTGCTGCCCTTCAATAATTTCAACCTGGACTCCTTGCCCATTTCTAAAGGGATGGACGTGTAAAAGGCTGGCGTTTTTGGTTTTTTCGTTACAGTATAGGGCCACCACTGGTGAAAGATTTTTTTTTTTTTTGAAAGTTCACTTTTCAAAAGTTGACCTTTTCTTTTCTTTTCTTTTCTTTTCTTTTCTTTTCTTTTCTTTTCTTTTCTTTTCTTTTCTTTTCTTTTCTTCTTTTCCCTTTTCGAATTATTCCAGCTTCTACTTCTAACCCAAATAGCAGGAAGGAAGCAAAAATGATGGTATTTCCCTCCCCTATACCAAGGGGAGACCTGTGTGACAGAAATCAACTTCAAAGGGGAATCAACAGAGCTAGACTCCTGTCTATCAGTGGAAACCACAGATTATCAAAGGGTGGTATATGGAAAAGGAAATGCCATGTGTTTGCTTTCCTGACATGGGTTGAAGGAGCAAAGAAGCCATCAACTGAGAGCTGTAGTAACTGCCATCTGGATAGAATACCTGAATACCATTGTTGCCATAGCCATTGTCATAACCTGAATTGCCATTGTTTCCACATTGAAATCTGGAAAGTGATTTATTGAGCTACTTAATCCCAGTGATCACTGTACTTTTAAGCTGCTTCTGTTGTAGAACTGGCTATTGTGATTTGATTCCTTCTCCATTTAAAGGTTCCTCCAGCAGAACCCAGATTCCCATTCATTCACTTCTTTAAATTCACTCTAGTTTCTTGAGTGGCTAACAGAAATGAACTTTGAATTATTTATTTGTGACTCTAAATGATGTTCAGCATTAAACATGACACAAGTAGAAAAAACAGTAACAGCAATAAAGACAGTATATATTACTATACTGGTGAAGAAACAACCATATATAACCAAAGTGTAAAACACTAATATTAATATGAGGTCACAAATTGCCCTGCCACACAGCCTGGTGAAAGAACCATTTTTAAAGGCTAAATGACAACAGGGTGATGGTTATGTGGATTTTGGATGGGGGCACTTTTCCGCAGGACAGGGGTGGGCACCAAGAAATTACACCAAGTTTATATGATGTTTGTCAGACAAGCTTTAGGTACCCTGAAGAAAGCATTATGTTTCCTAGTAGTAGAAGAATATCACTGTATTTGCTCAACTGCCACTTTACTATGCACCACTTTCATGCAAGCACATCCTTAGTCACGCTCTCTTGCCTTGCTATATTGAGCAACAGCAATGCCTGACCAAAAAATTCTACTCATACTGGTTTGAATGTGATTCTGTTTTAAAAGGTGAACATATTGAAATAAAAATGAAAGTTTGAGACAATGCAAGCACTGAAAGCAAGTTAAATATATGGGATCAGGAAGGTGCACAAATAATTGAAGACTTATTTAATACAAATGTCTTCTTTCCATGAAACTGTGACAGGCAAGGCAGTTTGTTTGTTTGTTTGTTTACAAAACTAGATGCCCAGTCTCTGAAAACTGCTGAAAAATCAGGCACATTGATCTTCTTTAAATGGAAAGGCAGCCCAGAGAAATTGCATGAATTAATTTTTGTCACTACTCCTCTCTGCTTCAGCAAGAGGTTTATTCAGAACCTCAGAAGCAGCTTTTCAGAAGAGTAAATAAGGAGACAGGGATGAAGAAATCACTTTCTGTCTGTACTTTCCAAGTCAATATTTCATATACAAGAGATTTAACATGAAGGAAAGAAAAAAAAAGTTTAGAAATCTATTTTTTTTTTAATTTCCTCTCTCCAAAGCAACAGCACAAAAACAAATTATCCAATCTTGAGTATTTCCATAATATTAGTTTTACTGTCTGATTTTACAAGTCAGCTGAGAATTTATTTGTTCATGTTTGAAGGTGTTATGCTGAAATGTATTAAGCTTTGGAGCACAGATTAAGAAGTTAACAGGTATTATTATTATTATTATTATTATTATTATTATTATTATTATTATATTTTTATCCTGCCCCCCTTTTTTAATATTTGGTCAACTGAGGGCAGTGAAATACCTAATACGTCTGTGGGTATAGCCAATGTTAGAGACCAGGTTTATTTTTTCTTATATGTTTACATTCTTTTGTCATCTACATATTAGCTTCCTGCCATCAAACAATGAAGACTCTTGATTGCTTGGGCTGAATAGGATAGCACACACTAGGGTGCCATGACTATGATTTCATTATGTGTCTTTCAGTATCACATATCTCTTGATCACTCTCTATGGGTTAATCCATTTGGAAACAGAACTTCTCTGACTTTATCCATTAGAGCAGTATTTGTCAATCTTGCTGGCTGGGGAATTCTGGAAGTTGAAGTCCACACATCTTAAATTACCAAGGTTGAGAAAGACTGCACTGAGCATATTGTTCAAAAGGAAGGAATTCTTGCAGTTGCAGCAACCCATTCATTGTCTTTACCTATAATTTGAGTGTGATTTAGCTTTTCCTTTGTTAGATTGCACTAAAAAATGCCATGTTTCATTATGTCTGATTGCAAAATGGAAAAGATAAGTATGAAATTATTTTTAATGGAATCCACTTGCTCATCTTGCTAGAAGCACTTACCAGCGATTATATATGCACTTTGACAAGAATGAAGCTTCCACCTTGATTGTCACTCTCTGCCTAATCAAATGCGAAAAAGAAATGTTTCTCAACAAGATTAGGGTTATTATTTTATATACATCTATATCTATATCTATATATCTGATGACATTTTATCTTTTGCATTATACTTACCAAGGATCTTGCCAAGAATGAGAGACTTGATTGCATTGAACTGAATGTCTGAAGACAGAAAGAACTTCATCCTTTCATTCTGGTTAACCTTCAGTATTGTCCAAGGAAATATAAAAAGTGGCATAATGGAAGAAAATGCAATTAGAATGTGGTATGAGGAAAGATAAAATTGTGGAGGGAAAAGAGAAATAGAAAAAAAGGGTGGGGGGAGCCTGTTACTGATGTCATAACATTTAAGAGAAGAAAGCCATAATATGTGTCTTTCATTAAAAGGAAGGTGATGGTTTTATACACAACTTTACATTTAATACCTTTTTAAACTAATTAATTTTGGTAGCTTCTTTTTATGCATTTTTAAGTTTAGTATAATTGACATTGTTTCTCTTCCAAATATATAGTTCTTACTTTTTGAGAAGGAATGTTACATTCAAAACAGTTAAATATTATGAAAAAGCCCCCAGGCCATTATATCAGTTGTTTGTCATCAAATGGTGGTGACAGCACATATCTGCATTACACCATTTCTTCACCAAATATATTGTTATTGTGAGTAGAGTCTGCCTGATGCTACCATATTCGCATATGATTTATGCAAGTGAATCTTCCAGTCCTCTTAGCAATTGTGTAATGAGGTAGACATAAATACACCTTCCAAGTAACTTTTCATTATTCCCAGCAGAAGAGCATATTACACGAACATAACTAGAACTAATCAATTATAATACATTTTCAAAATCAATTATAAGCTATCTAATTTTTAAAATAAAAGTTGTGTTTTACCCCAGTCCTGTTAAAGGGATAATAAAGCCATGGGCTGCCCTATGTAGATGCTGTCTTACTCTAATCTATGGTCCAACTGATATTATTGGTTTTAATTTAGCACTCAGGAAAAGTCAGCATTCCAGTCTCTAGAATACTTTGGAATATGGCAGCCACATAGCTGAATACATCTTAATCAGGATTTTTTTTTCCCATCCCTTCAAGCTAGGTTTTTTTTTTTTTTTTTTACTCCTGGCAACTGCCTGGACTAGTCTCTGCAGTTTTCTTGGCAGGGTTTTTCAAAAGTGGTTTGCCATTTTCTTCTTCCTAGGGCTGAGACAGAGTGACTGGCCCAAGGTCACCCAGCTGGCTTTGTGCCTAAGTGGGACTAGAACTCATAATCTCCTGGTTTCTAGCCTGATGCCTTAACCAGTACACCAAACTGGCTCTATCTATCAGTTTTACTTATTTTTATTGAAATGTTATATTGCTGTTTAGAACAAATCACAAATGATTTGTATATGAAAATAGAATAATAAAGCACAAACACTAATAAACAATAAAATTAAACATTAAAAAATAATAAAACAAATAACAAGATACTAAATTATACAATGTATGTATGTATGTGTGTGTCTCTGTGTCTGTGTGTGTGTGTGTGTATGTATGTATGTGTGTATGTGTATGTATGTATGTATGTATACACACACACACACACACACACACACCAAAACAGAAGACTATAGTATATGCTTAAACCATCTCTAAAAAGTTCTTAAGGCCTTGATAAGGAGAGATGACTTAAGCAATTGGAACTGAATTATAGAGGACATATGATGCAGGTCTACAGTGATATAGCTGTGAAAGCTATAAGTTCTGCTCCCAAGGCATTGCTTCTAGGCAAATGAATACAGCTTCCAAAGATCTTAAAAGTCAAGTTGATATATGCCAGGGAGACAGGTACCAAAAGTACTTGGACCTCAAACTCTAAGGATTTAATACAAGACACAGTTGTATTTTGACTAAAGCTACTTGGAGGAAAATGGTAAGTGGAGATTAAATGAATGCACATTTACTTGCACCCATTAAATTGCACATTTGTGAATGCTTGGTAAGAGTTACCATTGCATAGTTATTTGTAAATAAGCTGGGAGGATACTTTAAGTAAATATTAAAGATATCTCTTAACTAAGATTCTCAATTTCATGCAGGAGTATGTGCTATATAAATTTATTTTATTAAATCTATACATTTATTTAATTATCTTTGATGCTTGCCCTCTTTAATAACATCCCCTTTCTTCCTTTTTTCTGGTATTACCTCCACAAATAGTTTTTCTTCTTCTCTTTTAATCTTCACACGATGAAGCTGTCCATCAGCCATACTTTTGAAACTGACGCTAAAGATATCGGGATCTCGATGGCTATCTAGCTTATATCTGATCTGTAAACTTCCTAAGCGAATAGGAGAAATCATACATTAGTTTCATGACTAATCTATGCAAAAAACAGCTACATAATATTTTCAGTTTTCAGGATAGCATTTGAAAACCTTGTGTGAGATGGGCAACTACATAAATATGATAAAAATAAATAAAATTTTTAAAAATGATTTTTTGAAAATAATAGTTTAAATATCAGCTAGATAATAAAACTGAGCTGGAAAATTAGACATGAAAAAGATGAAACACATTAGGAGACAGCTTTCTTTATTTCACGAAAGAAAGTAAAGTGTGAATAGCAGCTGGAAAATTTACTATTTTATCAGGCAGCCAGTTCAGTTTAAAAGCACTTTATTGGTAAAATTTCCCATTAATCATATTCTATTCTATTCCTGCAGTTATTTAAGGACTGAAGCCAATACACTACCACTTATATTTAACATGCAGTACTCTACCATTACATGTTTTATGTTCATACATTGTACATTAAACATTCATTGCTTTTGATAAACGGCCACAGCAATTCTTCAAAGAACAGAAAATAAAAACAGCAGTAGCTGTTTTGCAATGCAAGTAGTCTGTAATATTAACATTTTGGTACTAATTCTTTAGTTATTTCTAGAAAAAAAATCATTTAAAAATACACTGCATTTTTCTTTCTAAACAAAATCAGTAGCTAACAATATTGACTGTCTTATAGGAATGTATGACCTCTATTAAAATTGACCCACCATTTATCATATTTGATATTAGTGTATGTTAGGATGATATATTTATTCCCTACCACCAAAAATAAAGCTCTAGAAGGGTAACTTTATGGTCACAGTAGTGAAGCCAAGTATCTAAAGCTAAAAAGTTTTAGAAGGTAATTTCTGGAGTAGGATGCTAATTAATGGTAGCTTTGCTATATCTTTTAAGAGTACATACCATTTTTGGCAAGAATAACTGAAAGATATTCCTTGTAGAATGAGTTTACATAAAGAAGTAAGCTTGGAATCCGTGTTGTTCGAAAGTTCAGTGTAATCGCTTCTCTGGTTAGTGTCATGTCGGGATGGAAAGAAGCTGCATGTGAACTGGAGTTCTTGGCAACATTGTAGGATTCTTGAAAGTTGTATATTACTGATGAACCAGCTCCAAAATATGCAGATATCTCTGAAACAACATGCATTTTGTTTTTTTAATATAAACCTGAAATAATGTATGCCGCTCATTATAATTGTGTTCCCAAAAGAAAGAAATAATAACATAATCATTATTATTTATGAATTGAAATAAGAATTTAAAGAATACACAGTAGTTTGGAGCAAGAACTTAAGAAAAGTAAGATTCCAGATTGTGAATAGAATAGTTAAGTGAACTGCTTCCCCCTTGTACAGATGTTTTAGTAGAACACATATGGTGGAGTGACAGATATGTTTTCACGTTATCATTCCAAGGTTTTTAGTTTGATAGTTTAACTTCTTTTATGATAATTATCTATACAAAACTAGTTGCATTACTGCAATTTAATTCTGCAGGGTATTATATATGGAAGCATATTTTCAAAAAGCGTATATTGCACTTAACCTTTTAAGACACATAAAAAATTACCTAACACAACTGACTGCC